>NC_083107.1:62535383-62838413 GCF_949774975.1 Lagenorhynchus albirostris
TATACCCTGAGAAAACCATAATTCAAAAAGAGTCTTGTACCACAGTGTTCATTGCAGCACTATTTCCAATAGCTAGGACATGGAAGCAACCTAAGTGTCCATCGACAGATGAATGGATAAAGAAGATGTGGCACATATATACAATGGAATATTACTCAGCCATAAAAAGAAACAAAACTGTGAGTTATTTGTAGGGAGGTGGATGGACCTAGAGTGTGTCATACAGAGTGAAGTAAGTCAGAAAGAGAAAAACAAATACCGTATGGTAACACATATATATGGAATCTAAAAAAAAAAAAAAAAAAAAGGTTCTGAAGAACCTAGAGGCAGGACAGGAATAAAGACGCAGATGTAGAGAATGGACTTGAGGACATGGGGAGGGGGAAGTGTAAGCTGGGATGAAGTGAAAGAGTGACATGGACATATATACACTACCAGATGTAAAATAGTTAGTGGAAAGCAGCCGGCATAGCACAGGAGATCAGCTCGGTGCTCTGTGAGCACCTAGAGGGGTGGATTAGGGAGGGTGGGAGGGAGACGCAAGAGGGAGGGGATTTGGGGATATATGTATACATATAGCTGATTCACTTTGTTATACAGCAGAAACTAACACACCATTGTAAAGCAATTATATTCCAATAAAGATGTTAAAAAATTTTTCTATATATGTACTTGGATCTATTCCTGAAAAAAAAAAAGTTCTCATCACAAGAAAAAAATTTGTAACTATGTATGGTGACTGATGTTAACTAGATTTGTTGTGGTGATCATTTCACAATATATACTAATACTGAATCATAATGTTGTGTACCTAAAACTAATATAATGTTGTATACCAATTACACCTCAACTAAACTGAGAACAATTAAAAAAGAAACTTAATCTGCTCTGAAGTGTGAGAGCACAATCAATTATTATATAATCATCAAATACTTAAAACACTCCCAAAGAGGGCATCCTCAGAATGGCTGTTCTCTAAGTATCAAAGAATTAGGCCTTCCATGCCTACGTGTCCATTAAATTTAAAAACTCCAACTTCCATATCTGTATAGAGTGTTTTCTTTTGAAGTGCGAGGGCATGTGGATAGAGCTCAAGAGGCGTTGATTTTTTCCAGTTCTCACAACCATTGACCTATTTAGAACAGGTATTTTACAACTAGAGAAACTGAGACTCTGAGAAACTTGCTCTGAAAAAGCCAACACAGCATGCTAATGACGGAAATGGAAGCTACACACAAATGCCTGATCCCTGATATAAGTCGTTTTTCCAGCTCTTTGTACTAACTTCGTATTTTCGGGTTCTACCTACTCCTTGGTTCTGCATATGATTCCTTGTTTCTCAACCCAAATTCAAGTTCCCTCCACTACTCCCACCCAACCCCTTTGCTTCCATGACCACATAACTGATCACAAGGAAGACTCTGAGGTTAGAGTCAATCCAGGACTTACTGAGTTGAAACCCACTTGAACACAACACAACACAGTGCAATCTACATCAGAATGGCTGAGCACCTAAACTCAATGGTCGTGATGTCAAAGCGCCAAAAATGAATTATAGATCAAATTATAGGCCAACTACATATCAAATTATAGTGATATTATGGGCCTATTACTGTTGACTGACATTTTTTTCCTGGTGATTGATACTAGGCAATAACATTGGTTTAAATTTCAGTTGTAAAAGAAGTTAAATAGAAGGAATCCTGTTTAGCAAATAATATATAAATACAGTCAATATCTTCTTCCTGTATCCCACGGCCCAAACCAATGGCAGATGGGAGACCCTCAAAGGATTGCAACCTCCATGCTTCTCAGGACCTAACTCAGAAGTGGGCAAGAGGATTCTGCTCAGTCATCTGTGTGTACTGTGATGCTCCTAGCCCAGGAGGACATGGATGGCTACTGCCTTACCCCATGCAAGATGTGGTGGGACCAGGTGTCTGAACCCAGTCTACCCCTTACCCACAGCCAGGCCCCAACCTCAGACAGAAGGCAACAGCTCTGTAGGTCAGATGTTCAGGCAGGCTTAACTAGATTCTCTGCTGAGAAAATTCAAGGAATTCACCAGAATTGGGCTTTTTCTTATCTTGGAGGCTCTGGGGAAAAATCCGCTTTCAGATTCATTCAGGCCGTCTACTAGGGGGGTCTCTGCTCCTTGGCTTCCTCCATCTTCAATCCGACAACAGAGCTTCCCATGCTTCAGATCTCTCTGATTTCTCTTCTGCTATGAGCTAGAGAAAACCCTCTGCTTTTAAAGGGCTCATGTGATTTGATTAGTCCCGCCTAGATAATCTCCTTATCTTAAAGCCAACTGCTTACCAACCTTTTGCCATGTAATGTAACATAGTCACTGGAGTACACCCAGGCAAAGGTCATGGGACCATCCTAAAATTTTTACCTACCACAGTTAGAAATATGTTCATTTGGCATTTGGAAATACCTTTCCAGAACTTAGGAAAATGTTAGGGATAGAAATCTAGATTTAGGATCCATTACCTTTAGGTAATAGATTTATAAAACATAAATGCATGTACAAATATAATACTACTAGTTCAGCAGTATCTTTTACCATAGAATCACAAGAAACAAATGGACAGGGCAATGTTTTGTGTGTTAGATATTGTTGACATTATCCCTAAAAGTCACACTGGGTTACTTTGAAGTTCCATTTAGGAAGCTCAATTCCAGTTTCTTTAATTTATTCTAGAAGATACAAAAGGACTAGATGAGATTTCCTGGATTCCAACCATTTCAACACAAAAGGAAACCAACCTGTCACATGATAACGAAATTCTATGTGTCTACGTGCGTGTGTGTGTCTAAGTATTAAAATACTTTTTGCCAAGTTTTAAATAAATGAGTAGGCTACACAGCATCAAATACATTCAATTAATGTATTTCTCCAAAATGAGCAATTCATTTTCAGTTATGTGTCTCTTCTGTCAGGATTCAGGTAGTTTCCTGTAAAGGAGGACAACAGGAATTTTATATATGTCTTTATTGGTTTAGAAAGCTTTTATTTAAACCTTATTCAAAACCAAAAAAACTTGTACAGCTAAATTTTCCTCTGTGCCTGTGCATTAAATTAGGGGGAAATAGGTATCTTATTTATTCACTTTTCCTCTTCTCTTTCCTCACCTTTTCCTCTTGGAAAATTTATCTCTGTCCATGTTAGTGATTCACTCTTCCTTTGCAGGGGGCTTTCTTAAGTTGTCAGCAGACAAAGAACAGCATTAAAGACTTGCTCAGAGAATGAAGAAGGCCAGAAATACACTAGTGTGAAAGATTAGGAATGTGAGAACTGAGAAGGAAACAACCAACCTCTCTGTGACTTCTCAGGACAGCCCAGACCTTGGAACTCAGACCTTCACCCTGCCACTCTGTCTTAGGCACCCAACTCAACTCAGCAAACCTATGTTGAGTGCCTACCACACACACCCACTCTATCCCTCTTACTCTTCTTTCCCAATTTACCAGTATAAATCTATTGAAAACAATATGTACAGTATTGGGTTTTAATATATTATGGTTTTAATATATTATATATATTTAATACATATTTAATATATTATGTGCCCATACATACACACACACACACACACACACACACACAAAACACAGTGCATGCTATAAGATTTCACATTTCTACCATTAAAATGTGATATATTATATTTTTGTGTGTCTCTGTTTAGCAGCAAATGAAGGTATATGCTATGAATAACACTAGATTTCATAGGGAACTTTTTCAATCAAGGAGAAAGGTACATTGTCACCAGATGTTCATTTTATTTCAGATTTCTGTGTACTGCAGTTTGCTAAGATTTTAAATCAACAATGATAACTATAAGAAGTCCCTGATAATAATGGCAGTATATGTTACAAGTCATCTCACTCCACGCGCAAAAGCAGTCTTGTAGGAGATGAAACACAATATTGTAATTAGAAATAGGTGGATTCAATAAATATTAAACAGTAAAAAATATTCATTTAGCCATTTCCTTCTCAGTAGCACCTGCAATTCGGGCTCATCCTAACATCTGACCCATGAAATTAAGATGATAAGGAGTTACTGAAAGAGAAGATGGAGAGAATTTAAGAGTCATGGCTTTTTGAAATTCCAGTATGCTTTTAACAATTGCAAGTTGATGCTTCTTCCCCTCTCCCCACCTAAATGGTAAACAAGAAATAACTGGCAAACAGACAAATGAACGCATTTCAGTGAGTCCCATTTATAATTCTATATATAACTAACATTTAGTTATTTTGATACAATCAGACTTCAAGATCAGGCGTTCCAGATAATCCTAACAAGCACAAATTTTAAACTATTTTGCCTACATTTCCTGGTTATTTACAATCTGTGTGACCAATTGGAGCATTTCTTTGAATTGAATTGACCAGTCTGGTCAAGTTAGTCCAGTAGCCCAGAGTCCCACTTTTTTCTTTTAGAGAAGAATTCCTCCCCTTCATCACAAAGAAACTTCAATAAACTCCACCTTTAGCCAAGTCCACCTAGTCTCCTCCTAGTCTCAGTTTTGCCTCTAGGCTGCCTGGAGTAGCAAGAAGCAGGCCAGATTAGCTCTTTGCCAGCTGATCTGATAAACTAATCTGACAGAGAGGTATGCTTTTTAGGAAGGTTGCTGTTTTGGATGCTAAAAGCAGCCCAGAGTTTGGCTATTGAAATTACTTGGGTCTCTTCTCAATGAAAAGTTGGCCTTGCATGACTCTCATGGTAAATAACTATTCTTTAAATACTTTTCAATAAATAATAATAATAACAGCAACAATGATAATACATAGCTCCATTTTTTTCATTTCACTAAAACTAAGCATTGTACATACTGTATTCCCTAAATTAGGAGTCAAAGTCTTATTCAGCCTTTCCGAATTCTGCTGAGAGAAAGAAGCTGCTATTAAGCTGATAAATCACCGGAATGTTTTCCAGGGTTTGGTTTAGAGAATTGCTTCCATCTGTGACTGGCAAACTTATTCCCTCCTAGAAAGTTCTCCCTTCTTCTAAAATACTAAAAGCACCCTTGGAGTACTTTAAGAACAGACAGCTGGCCTCAGGGCTTCTAATGCTTTTTTAAGTTATAACTCTCCTCAGAGGCCCTAGGGCTGGGTGCAGCCTGGTGATTTGCAGCCTTGCTGGTCACCATTCCACCTGCTTAACTCCAGGCAGGTGCAAGGCATTTCTAACCTTGCTCAGCAGCCCTCCTGATTCTCCTTGTGTTAAAGCCTTGGGGTGTGTGTTTTCAGATGATAACAGCTCATGGATATATGCAGATCCCCAGTGTCAGACTAAACTCAGGGCACAGCAGAGGAAGAAAATAGCTAGAAATCTAGAAATCTAGAAATCAAAGGTAAAGGCCAGGTTTAAAGGACAAGAGTAAGTCAAGGGAGAGTCAGGGATTCCATCCCAGGTCAAGACTGAGTCAAGATCAAAGCTGGACATGTAACCAGAGATCATGAAGAAATGAAGGCAGAGCAAGGCAATGGGTTCAAGGGCATGGAAAAAGCAAACAGACATGGAAATGAGAAAACCTGGGTTTTGATTTCACTCTACCCAGGGTCTCAATTTATGTATCTGTAAAATGAAGCTCGGAAATGCAATTATCTCAGTCATTTAGATATTGAGTCTATAAGGCCATATAAACAGTCATACACACCACACTATTTAGAGACCAAAGCAGGATAATGAGCTGGATGGAGCCAATTAACTCATCATAGCAAATATAGACAAAAACAACAGCATTTGAAACCAAGTAAAAGTCTGCCTCACAGAATCTCTCACGGGCATCTTGTTATCTGCATCCTTTCAAACACCTACTAGGTATTGTAGACGACCCTAGAAATAAAAATCATGCTTTCCCTCTAGGAGTTTGCATCTTCGGTGGAAGGAAAAGGTCCACTTTTATACAATTTTATTTATTTATAAAAATATATGATAGTTCAGAAAAACAATAACTAAAATGGCAAAAGATAACACTAAAGGCATTCCTGGGAGAGAGTCCAGCACTTCTCCAATTACTGTGCCTCAGGTCCACATGGTTGATCTGCTTTAGATGGGCTGCTTTCCAAGGAAACACTCAGCAGGTACTAACTCCCAATCATAGCATAGTCAAGTAGAAGCTTGGGTTTATCTGGCATTTATGACTATCTGAAGCTTAAAATCCTTCCATTAACTTTTGTAGCCCCTGCCAACCTCCAAATATGTTATATTGATTGGATTTCATAAAAAAATCTAAACCAGACTGTAGCCTCAGGTATCATGCCTGGAAAACAGCAAGATACTATTGGGCAAATACTTTAGGTCTAGGTCAGAAGTAAGTCCTACCCAGTAGAAGGCAATCATTACCATAAACTTAGAAAGACATTTACTCCCCTCTATTGTTAATCAACAAGCCATTGAGCATATACCCTGCTAAGAGTGGTTATGAGCAGAAGCCATGAGTTCGGATTTCAGGCAGGATCAATGGCTGAGAGGCCAGAAATAGAGCTGAGTCCCATCATGTGAAGACGGAGCTCTGAGGAGGGAAATAGTCTGCTGCCCACTTCAGTTTTATCCTTTGCCTGCTGTGCTGATTATGGCCACAAGAATATCAGAGGCAAATTAATTCTGCTCCTGACTGGTTTGGAAAAAGAAGCTACGATTTCACATCAGGTGAGAGTTTCCTGAGTTTCCAGAGTTTATAACACTGGTGAGAGTTTCACTTTTTTTCCCTTCATGGGTATCCCCTTCTTAAGGCAAATAAAAAGTTGTCCAGTTGTACAAATGGCAACAAAACTCTAGCATTAGAAATACATGGAGAACTAAGGATTCCATTTACTTTCCAAGTTCATCGTATTTCTGTTGGTCCAAGATCACACTTGGAATCTCAGAAAACATCTCTGCCGGAAACCCCATCATCTTTCACAAACTGCCTACTTGCAAGTTTGTCAGCCACAATACACTAAAGGAAAGTTTTATGAAAAGATTTGTTTCACTTAGCTTTTTAACCAAGCAAGAAATCTGATATTATGAAACGGAGAAATCATACTCGTTTAAAGTTAATAGTGGCCTTACAATAAGCTATCCCCAGCATCATTCACAGCTGCTTGGATTAAAGACCTTTTGATTTGGGGATCTGCCATCTACTGAATACCTCTTCCCCAATAAGTCAATAACTTGCCCTCAGATGAGAATAATGATCTTTTATGGTATGTTTCCTCTTATGTGCAAGTGCAGCCATTGCCAGAGCTGGTCTGAAGCCTCCTACTTACGAGTTACACCTTTGTTTCTTGTTGGAGCCATTGGCCCTCTGGCCTGATGGTTTTGCATATGACAGAGAGATTTATAGCTTCCTCCAACTCCCACCCACACCCCACCCAAAATACTGGGCATTGAACATTGGTACTGAAAGTATGGGAACTTCCTCTTTGACCCTTGGTTAGATACGGTTATAGACTGCATCTACCCTATCTGAAGTGAGCCAGTGCCTTTAATTCCACAAGATACAGTCACTGAAGTCTCATAACTGTACTGGAGATGTCAAAGATACCATCTATTATGCCATACCTCTTCTCATGAAGTGAGTTGTGCTCCCATCACAACTTATGTATCATGACATAGCTCTTCCCCTTCCATATTGCGGTAAAGCTTATTAGAGCTAGAAGTGATCACCTGACCCAAGCTTGGCCAATCAAATTCTTTCTTATGGGAAGTTGGAACTGGGACACAGAGCCTCTAGCCAATCTGTTCTGGGTACTGGAACATGTGGGTCACATAGTACACTTTCTACATTATAAGAGTAAATAACTCCAAAGAGAAAAAAGGAAATTGGTGGATACAAAGCTGAGATGCAATGCAAAATGCAAGAGATAGAGAAATCAACATTAACTGAACTTTGGCTCATGTTACACACTCAATGTGGGTCACCTGGGATACTGTGTTCATTGTAGTCTTTCAAGCAGGCTAACGGGAAATTTATCTTGACACATGCTTTCCAGATCTCTGAGACAGGAAAAGGAAAGGTAGAAAATTACACACCAGCTTGTTTCCACCCCAAAGTGACAATGTCACATCTGCTTACATTTCATTAGCAATACCAAGTCACATAGCTCTAACTTCAAAGGGTGTGAGAAAATGAAATCCTACCATGTTCCCAGAGGGAAGAAAACTTTAATATGACTTCCATGCTATCCTTAGGCTTTTTTCCCCTCCAAATAAAAATATATAACCATCTTTTCTTGGCTTCCTGCTCTTCTCTGAAACTGTTCTTACCATGGTCACTAGTAACTGATATTTGTTAAATCCAATTAACACTTTTTAGTCCTTATTTTACCTTCTCTTCCACCTCCCTCTTTCTATTTGCTGCGATAAATCATCCCCTAACATCATTATTTTCTCCAGCTCAGGCTTCAGTGATACCACTGCTTCCCTCCAATATCCTTATCCATTCTTCACCTTTCCCTTCTTATCACATCCACACAACCAAGCGCTCCCTGTGGCCCACTAAAGTCTGTTCCTCATTACTCCTTAGTGAATTATACCACCGTTCCCCAGTCACCAGCATCAAAGTCTGGGTGTCGTCTGCAGCGTCCTCCTCTCCTTCCTCTGCCCTATATTTTGGTGACCAGGTCCTTGCTATGACTTCTCACTTGGTTTACTTCCACAGCCTCCTAAAGGTTCTCCTTCCAACAGCATCAGCCCATGAGTCTTATTCTGCACAAATGATTAGGGTCATCTTTCCAAATATTACTATGTCACTCCCTTGCTTAAAGCTTTAATGGTTTCTAAATGCCTTAAACTATTGTCCAAAATCCTTCAAGTGCTTTATAAGGGCTTCAAGATCTGCCCATGATTACTTCACCAGTTATATTTGTGGCCTTGGTCCTCTCCCTCTGAGTTATGCTCTGAATCACCTGTATTTCCCAGAACTGCTCCTGATGATTCAAATCTCCATGTCTTTGAGCATGTGGTATTTAATAGACACCTTTCCTTCCTATTCAGGTTAACTCCTCTGAGACTTAGCTCACTTATCATTCCTTCCAAGGAGTTTTCTTTGATCCTCCCGGTCCTAATCAGAATCTCCCTGCTATGTGTTCTAAGAACAACTTGAGCTTACCTCAATCTCAATAGTAGGTTATCACAAATATGTTTTTCTAGTTAACATTCATCTTTCTTCCCTACTATGAGTTCCATAAGGAAAGACTCAGCTTTACTGATTTTTGTGTCCTCAGGGTCTAATACAGTGTCTGACACACATTAGAAACTCAATAAATACCCATTAGGTGAAGTAATTAATCAATAAAGCCCTATATCCTTATGAACACCAAATTCTGAAACTGTGCTCGGTGGGGGCAGAAAGGAGGAAAAATGTGGCTTTTATACACACACACACACACACACACACACACACACACCTCACCTTAGGCTAATATATGCAAATATGGCCTATATAATTACCTCTACAAAGTAATTACCCAGCAATGATGCCCTGTCCTGGATCTCTAGGTAGTTCATGCTGCACTTTGTCCTTCTGTGATAACTGCCTTGCTTTTGCCTTTGAGATTCAGTTTGAGGGACAAGTGACTTATCTTGTACTAAGAGTTCATATTCCTTAGAATTGTGTGTTAACTTGTTTTTATAAACTAAACATATCTATTGAAGGCCTATGTGTTGGTTTCCCTGGAGATGCAAAATTCCTGCCCTCAAGGAGTTATAGCCTAAGCAGGGAGCTAAGTTCTCAGCTGAATGGAAAGAGCACTTACTGTAAAGAAACAGCATTGCAGAATAGGAAACAGCTTGAGAGCTGAAGTCTGTACATCTCAATCTGAGTCTCAGCTCTTGCCTAATATCACAGAACACCTGACCAGCATTTACCTGTTTTCTATGACTTCATTTTCTTATTTGCAAAAAGTGTAAAATAATAAGATAATATTAAAAGATAAAATGTAGATTATGATAATAATAGTAATAATCTATTACATGAAGTTTAATTGATATGAAAGTACTTTATAATAATAGCTATCATTTACGGCACACTTTACTACACAATCACTTAGATTCTTAATTTTACATTCACGTTCTAATTTTATCTAATTCATGTAACAAGCCGATGTAGCATTTTAATCTCCAAGATACAGATGGAGAAATAGTGGTTCAGAGAGGTTAAGTAACTCATCCTATAGCACACAGCTGGAGACAGCAGACCAGGATTCAAACCCCAATCTGTATCACCCAAAGGCCAGGGATGCTAACCATTATATTACACTGCCTACTTTCAAACTGCCATGTAAATGTAATTTATGTACTCAGTTGTTCATATATAAACACTATGATGAAGTAGAGCACATGCTATAAATGAAAGTTGCCAATTAACCAAATTGTTTAGATTTTTCCATCTGTACGACGAGTGAGTCGGATCACATTAAATGAAACACTATCAAGCACTCTGCACAGCGGAGAGTACAGTATTAAAAATGCTAGCTAGATTATTGCTAAGTTCCTTTCTATAATTCTGTGACATTTCATTCACATACAATTTTTTCAGAGGGTAACAAAGCATGGGATTTATATCAGAAGATACAAACTTATAAACCAGGCACTTATTTATGGAGGCCCTGAAGGCACTGGTAGTTTTGGGGTACTGTAAGGAACTCATGTTCAGATAAGCCACCACAACTATCCAGGAAACTTGTTACCATTTTGCAGGTGCTGAGAACCTGCTCCCAACTTTTTTAAACAGCCCAGGCTCAGAATTCATTCTCCACCTAATTAAAAGCACAGTGTGTTCATGTTTTTCCCAGTGGACTCAATGCTACAGGAAGAGAAATTTCATGTTTTGTTTATCTAGTAGGAAGAGAGTAGTGGAATTGGCCGGGTGTGACCACCCTATTCCAAGAGCACCAAAGTATGTTTTTAAAAAACCAGCTTTGAAATTCTCATTTGTTGTAGACTGTTGGCCACCACCACCCTTCTTGTGTAATAAGCTCAGCTTATGAGCTGCAACAAAGCAGTCAGAGACAAACAAGCATTGTTGTCCACTCAGAGAGCCAGATAGACCAGAAGACAAGAATCCAAGGCGTAAGCCAAGATTTTAGGGCCTGATATGCAACAAAATCTAGGGCATACAGAATGAATCATGATTAAAGTTAATTCTATCTAGAAAGAGTCTGAAAAGACAGGAGTTAAAACCTCATACAGGGCTTCTTTCAAACACAAGCCTAGTTAACCTTCACAACCTTGGGGGCATAGGTATGATTAAACTCAGTTTATAGATGGAGAAACCGAGTTTCAGGGAATTCAAGTGACTTGTCAGAGGTTACAAAATTAGTAAGAGATTTAGGGGAAGGGAGATAGATAATTAATTAAAAGTAAACAACTATTATGTGAATTTTTTTAAAGATTTAAACAAAGTGATATGAGAGTAATTAGAGGTAAGACTAATATTAGCTAGATGGAGTATATATTAGATAGACCATTGAATAACAAATTACTACAAACGTGACAGCCTAAAAAAACACATATTTATCATCTCAGTTTTTGGGGGCTAGGAGTCTAGGCATGGCTTAGCTGGGTCCTCTTCTTAGGGTCTTCTGAGGCAGCAATCAAGGTATCAACAGGACTGTTTTCTCATCTAGGCTTCACTGAAGAAGAATCTACTTCCAGACTCACTCAGGTTGTTGGCAGAATTTATTTTCTTGCAGCTGTAGCACTGAGGTCAAGCTCCTTGATGGCCTTTGGAGTGAAGCTTACCTAAGTTCCTTGCCACATGGACATTCTCAATATGGCTACTTATTTCATCAAGTTAATAAGGAAATTCTCTAGCAAAACAGATTCTTAAATAATGTAGCATAATCATACAAGTCATAGTCCATTCCTTTTGCCATATCCTATTGGTTAGAAGCAAGTCACAAGTCCATCCATACTCAGAGCATGGGAATGGACAAAGGCATGAATATCAGCAAGCAGGAATCATGAAGACCATCTTAGAGTCTCAAAGTTTAAAGATTCTATCCAATAATTTTACATAGCCTTAATTTCACAGGTATGTAACTATGCCTACTAGCCTAGGCATAGTTCTACAATATACGCATAAAATGGACACATCTACGCAATATAAGAGAAAACAATATTCTGTTATTGGCTGTCCTATGTATCCTTTAATTTATGTATTTTTCATTTTTCTGCAGGCTATTTTGAGATGAGGTAGAGCACCCTGAAAGGCATTCTGTTATACCAATGCTAGGATCACCTTTTTCTTTTGCTCTTGTAGAATTTTTCTGATTTCACTATTTTAATCAAATCATGAGAGAATACTGGTTCCACAGTTCTGGCCCCTCCTCTAGAATTATGCTGGAAAACAAACGTCTAAATATTAATTTCTAAATCATGTTAGAATTTTTAAATACCAACCAATGTATATAAATTATTGCAGCCGCATAATAATCTGAGCACATATAATGGCTGCTTCATTTTTTATCTAAATTTAGCATAAATCAAGCTTATGTGGTAATATAACAGCTTCTGAGAGGAAGTGACAATTCTATAAGTAATTGAAGCCCTCAAGGTCACATACACCTCTGCAACTGAGGGACTCCCTAGTCTAATACCTACTATTCTCTTATTACCTTCAGATAATTTGATAATTAAATTATTTGAATGGTATCCCAAAGAACTACAAATCTCCAAGGAAAGATTTTCATTCCAATAAGTGCATTCTAAAGAATACTGCTTATAAAGATGTTAAAATAAAAATTTTTTTAAAAAAAGAATATTGCTTAGACAAAAAATAGATTTATAAAGGGAACTTGGAATTTTTAAAATACCGCTGCATTGATTTTCTTCAAATTTCCTGGGTGCAGAAATAATCTTTTACTGGAAGAAAACTGTCACTTTGTTGAGAATTTAAGGGAGAAAGCCTATGATCTGAGATTAGATTAGCCTTAAGATCTAACCCCAAATTTTCTGCACTTGCTTAGTTTCTTTTTTTGTAATATTTGGATAATCCCCACCATAGGATTTTTGTAACAATTTATGAGTTCAGTCAGAAGGGCACAGAGATGTTTCTGGAAGTAACATCACGATGGCTGCCCAAGAAGAGCCCCAAGTTCAGTTCAAACTTGTATTGGTTGGAGATGGTGGTACTGGAAAAACTACTGATACATTCGTGAAACGTCATCTGACTAGTGAATCTGAGAAGTATATAGCTACCTTGAGTGTTGAGGTCCATCCCCCTGTGTTCCATACCAACAAAGGACGGATTAAGTTCAATGTATGGGATACAGCTGGTCAAAAGAAATTTGGTGGACTGAGAGATGGCTATTATATCCAAGCTCATTGTGCCATTATAATGTTTGATGTAACATCAAGAGTTACTTACAAGCACATGCCTAACTGGCATAGAAATCTGGTACGAGTGTGTGAAAACACCCCCATCATGTTGTATGGCAACAAAGTGGATATTAAGGACAGAAAGGTTAAGGCAAAGTCAATTGTCTTCCACCGAAAGAAGAATCTTCAGTACTATGACATTTCTGCCAAAAGTAACTACAACTTTGAAAAGCCCTTCCTCTGGCTTGCTATAAAACTGATCAGAGACCCTAACTTGGAGTTCATTGCCATGCCTGCTCTCACCCCGCCAGAGGTGGTCATGGACGCAGCCTTGGCAGTGCGGTCTAAGCATGATCTAGAGGCTGCTCAGACAACTGCTGTCCCAGATGAAGATGATGACATGTGAGAAAGTGAAGCTGGAGCCCAGAGTCAGAAGTCTAGTCTTATAGGCAACTGTTCTGTGATGTCAGTGGTGCAGTGTGTTTGCCACTTTATTATATAGCTAAGCAGAACATGTGCTTAATCTTTGGGATGCTAAAGGAGATGAATGGGCTTCGGAGTGAATGTGGCAGTTAAAAAAAAAAAAAAACCTTCATTTTTTGGACCTGCATATTTAGCTGTTTTGCAACATAGCTGTTTCCTCCTTGAGTTTCAAATATAAGACTGTTACAGTCACATCACTATATTCAGTGGTAGAATCTTGTTTTCTACTGTCATTCCCATTCCTTTTCATTTAGAATCAGAATAAAGTTGTATTTCAAATAAAAAAAAGGATTTATGATATTTTCATGAGAAATAATAAATATAAATGTAACAAATATAACAAATAAATGTAATAAAAATAATCAACAAATATAATATCAAATGTAAAGTATATAAGATTGTGACTGGTACCACCTAAGATTTTTTAAATCTGTAATTATAGTTCTTCATAGCTTGAAGCTGGATAGGACTAGACAGAAAGCCCTGCAGATGGGGTTTTGTCTATTTAACTGGTTGTTATCTTCAACTCTAATTGGCAATTTCTCTGACTCTCTCCTACCTGGCCTAGCTACACCCATGACTTGATTCCTTTTTCTCCTGCCTTTCATGATTTCTGATAACCCTTTCCACCACTGCTCACCCTTTTCTCTAGTCCCACTCCCAACACACCCAAGGAAAGCTTTTCTCATCTGGCCTCAGCCATGCTCACTTGTAAAGCCCTCTGCTGCCCTCTATCAGTCATTGTGAGGGAATACCCACAACCTCCAGATAAATTCTCTCCCTCCCAATAAATCATGAATATTCGGTTTGCATTGAGTTCCAGTAAAAGGAAAATTAACCTGAATTTTACAGTAGCAAAAGTATAGAAAACCTACTGTGTTTTATTAATTTTTATGGGTAGACAGTGCCATTTTATCTTGGAATACATTTTTAAGGTAGTAGCAGAGAGTGGAAGAGAGACTCCTAATTCAAGCAAACCCTTTAATTACAAAGAAGTCAGGGCTTTTTGATGAATTCCAAGAACATATTCTAGAATGGCCTTGGATCTATTTGAGCTGCTATAACAAAATATAAAATACCATAGCCTAGGTGGCCTAAACAACAGACATTTCTCATAGCTCTGAGAAACTGGGAAGAAGATCAGGGTGGCAGCAGTTTTGGTGTCTAATGGGAGCCCACTTCTTGGTTCATAGACAGCCATCTTCTCACTATGTCCTCACATGGTTGATGGGGGTCTCTTTTATAAGGGCACGAATTCCATTCATGAGGGCTCTATCCTCATGACCTAATCACCTCCCCAAAGCCTCACTTCCAAGCACCATCCACTCGGGATTAGGTTGCAACAAATGTATTTGGGGGGACAAAAACATTAAGTCTATAGCACCTTTGACTAAGTGAAATAGTGATAAATTGGTATTATGTAAAGCCTGTTGAATTTGTAGCTCAGTCCTTCCCTCCAAAAAAGAGACAAAAGAGAGAATGAGAGAAAATCATGCAGAACAGTGATTAAGAAATTTGAAATCAAACAGATCTGATGTGGATCTTCCTGAAAACCAGCAACTTTGGACAAGTTACTTTAACTCTCTATACTGGATTTTCCTCTAGTAAATGGAAATAATAACAATACCAACTTCATAGCATTATTGCAAGTATTAAATGTGATAATATATTGCATGGCCTTCATCATAGTGCCAGGACATAGCTCTATTATTAATTTAAATGATCTTCAGGAATTTTTATCTGGCTTTTATGGAATCTGATGGGTGGGTAGAAACCACAGAAATTTATGGTTATATTGAGTAAGGCCTATCAGACACTGCTCTACCTAGAAGCTATAGTATCTGAACAAAGAGCAAATAATTCTGAAATGTTTTGAGATATTACCTTATAATACTCTATTTGAGTTTTAAACTTATTATTCATTTAAAACACTTGCTAAGGTAATGAAACGCCCTTAGTATAACAAACAGCATGATCTTTTTATTGTGATCATATCAGAATTTCTGGCTCCTTTATGAAGAAAGGGAACCAATTTTGAGATGGATGTTTTGTGGGAGTGTTTATTATGTTTACAAATATCTTAGTTATGAAGCAACAGAGCCAGGAAACCTCTCTGAATAAGCAGGATGGTGGGGTTTATAGAGCTAATGTAGCGATTAGAGCCACACTAACAGAATTGGGAGAGGAACCGGTTAGAGTTAATGTGCATCAAGTGAGTTTTCCATCAAACTTCTGTCTCTTTATGCCAGATTCACTCTTTTTACCATTTCTATACCAGGTGATTTTTTTAAAATATTCAAATGGATATCATCCAGCACATACCTCAGGATATTTGCAGGACTGCTTTTTTCCCCCTTTATCCTTGTTCCCAGATTCCATACTTCTGGCTCCTCACTGGAATCCCAGTCACTGGGTTCCTCTGTATTTCCTTTTCCTGACTTTCACTCAACATTTGGTCTTTAACTTTTCTACCCAGTTGTAAATCTCGTTTACAACCCAGGGTCTCAGGCCCTGTAACTCCTACTTTCACTCAAAGCCAGACTGACTCAACCCTCCTCCTCCTTCAGAGGAGCACAGATAACAATAAACTCAAGATGACATTATTAAATATCGTGTGATAGACAAGGACAGAAAGAATGTTGCAAATAATTCCTATGCAGTCATTACCCTTGTACCAGTAACTTTTAAAATTTACAGCAAACTACACAGTGTTACAAGGAACATGCCCAAGTTTAAGATGAATCCCCTGTCCTAGAGGAGTTCACTGTCTTATTTGGGAGATTTGATATCAGCATAGAGAAGTTGAAAAAAAAATCCATAGAGTATTTAACTAAGGTTTCAAGACAACTCAAAATTTCTGCTTCTGGCCAGATGTACACACCAGCCTGAAACAACAAAAATGACAAAATATTTTTTAAATTGTTTTCATGACATGGGATATCAGGCAATAAATGACAGTGATCACTGAAAGACAGAAAACAAGTAAGGTGATATCTATAGTTGCTCTAGTTTACTTCCTTAAGAAAGTTTCAAATCATGGTGCAAGTAGAGGGTATCTAAGCAGAGCAGAGTGTACCTTGTAACTTGAGGAGACAGAGGTAAAAGTCTGTGAAGAAGGTTCTTAGGACAGCGCACCAAAGAGAAGAAGGATATACAGAGAAAGAATTCCTAAGCTTGCAAAGGGACCCCTCAGTGTTCAGCTGAGTAATAATCAGCAAGTGTATGTGAGGAAACTTCCTGAAGCTGAGCAGAGTCACAAAAAGGATTAGAGGTGATAATGCCCAACACTCACACAAGGCCACGTATAGTGTCTGTTCCCACCAGCCAAAATGAAAACCCTCATGATTCACTGAGTTTTGGGTAGACTACAAAGAGGGGTCTTGTATTATTAGTGGAGTAATTCTCCTTAGACTGAGCACTGCTACAGTTACACCTAACAAATCGTAAGTAAATGCAAGAGCTGAAGAAACCAAACCCTTCAAAATTAATGTACTCCAGAACAAAATACAAGAATATTTATAGTAATAAAAAAGTATTTTTTCTAAATTAAAAAAAAATTATTTCTATAAACACCAAACAATGTAGTATTTACAACAGATGGAATCCAGTAACAAATTACCAGACCAAAAAAACAGGAAAATAAATTTTTAAATGTAATAAATCAAAGATGACTCAAAATTGATGCATATGTTGAAATTAGAAAACAAGGACATTAAAACAGTTATTACAGCTATATATCATACATTCAGAGATTTAAGTAGAGAGGACAGAGAGAGAGAGAAAGAAATCCAAATCAAACCTTTAAAGGAGAAAATGTAACATTTGAAATGAAAATAGACTGGATAAGATTAAGAGCAGGTTAGACATTGAAGAAAAAATATTAATGAAATTAAATACGTAGCAATAAAACTACCCAAAATGAACTAAAGAGAAGCTTTTTCAATGAACAATGCCTCCATGAAGTGTAGGACAAAATCAAGCAGCCCTAATATATGTATAATTGGAGTCTCTGGGTTTGGGGGATGATGGAAGTGGTGGAAAAAAATACTTGAAAAAAATGATGGCTACAATTCTTTAAAATTTGCTGAAAACTATAAACCCATAGAGCCAAGAATTTTAGAAACCCCAAACACAAGAAACTGAAGAAAATATGCCAAGGTATGTCATAATTAAACTGCTCAAAATCAGTGATAAAGAAAAAATATTAGTCAGAGGGAAAAAAAAGTTGTATTACATCCAAAGAGACAAAAAATAAGAATGACAGCTGATTTCTTGTCTGGAAAAAATGCAAGCAAAAACCCAGTGAAACAATATCTGTCAATTTAAAACTCTATACCTAGTGAAAATTTCTTTCAAAAAAGAAGAAGAAATAAAGACTTATGCAGAAAACTGAAAGAATTTGTCACCAACAGATCATTACTACAATAAATGTTTTTTAAAAAAGTCCTTCAGGCAGAAAGAAAATGATACCAAGTAGAAATAAAGATCTACACAAGGAATAAAGAGCACTAAAAATGGCAATAAAATGGGAAAATATATTATTATTATTTTAAATATATTTTAAAAGACAATTGTTTAACAAAAATAATAGTAAGATTAAACATGGTTGGGGTTTCCCTGGTGGTGCAGTGGTTAAGAATCTGCCTGCCAATGCAGGGAACATGGGTTTGAGCCCTGGTCCGGGAAGATCCCACATGCCGCGGAGCAACTAAGCCCATGAGCCACAACTACTAAGCCTGCGAGCCACAACTACTGAGCCCGAGTGCCACAACAAAAGAAACCACCGTAATGAGAAACCCACGTACCACAACAAAGAGTAGCCCCCACTCGAGGCAACTAGAGAAAGCCCATGCACAGCAACGAAGACCAAACACAGCCAAAAATAAAATAAATAAATTTTTAAAAAAAGAATAAACATGGTTTATAACCGTTGTAAAATTAGACAGGGAGGATAACCACAAAAGATGGACAGGGAGAAAAAGATGTATACCATTGAAAAGTTCATAAAATGTTCATGAAGTGGTATAATTTTACCTGAAGTTAGAATGTGGTAAGTTAAAGATATATAATATAAAACCTAGCAAATACTATAATAAAGAGCTCTATCTAGTTAAGTCAACAATATAGGTAAAACAGAATCATAATATATTAAGTTAATCCAACAAAAAGAAGATAATGGGGGAAATAAAGTATAAAAATGGATGAGACAAACAGAAAGCAAATAGCAAGATAATCAATTTAAACCAAAATATATCAATAATTACAGATAGACTTTTTTTAAAGACACAACTATATCCTGCTACAAGAAACATGCCCTAAATATAAAGAAACAAATAGGTTAAAAGTAAAAATATGAACAAACATATACCATATTAATATTAATCAAAAGAAAGCTGGAGTGGTGACATTAATATCAAAGTATATTTAAAAGCAAAAATTACTAGTAGGGATAAAGAAGATAATAATAATTATAAGTGAGTATTAATCAATAGGTATAACATTCCTAAATATTTATGCACCTAAAAACAGAGCTTCAAAATATATGAAGCAAAAACTAATTGAACTTGCAGGAGAAACAGAAAATCCCACAATTACAGTTGGATATTTCAACCCCTCTTCCAATAATTTATAGACACAAAATAAGTGAAGATTTTAAAGATTTGAATAATACCATTAGCCAACTTGACCTAACTAATTAACATTTACTGAATACTTCACCAAACAACAGTAGGATACACATTCAAGTGCACACTGAACTTTTACCTATATAGACAATATTCTGGGCCACAAAATAAGTCTCAATAACTGGAATAGGATCCAAGTCATAAAAAGTATGTTGTTTTAATCACAGTGTAATCAAATTAGAAATCAATAATAGATTGATAAAGATAAATAAAGAGCTTAAGAAAATCCCAAGCTAGTTAGAAACTAAAAAACACATTTCTGAATATCCTATGGATCAAAACAGAAATCAAAGAGGATATTAGAAAGTATTTTAAACTGGGTCAAAGTGAAAACACAACATATCAACATCTCAAAATTTGTGGTACATTGATTAGTAGGAAATTCATGGCACTAAACACCTATTTTAGAAAAGATGGAATGGAGTCAAATCAATGACTTAAAGTTCCACCTTAAGCATTGAGAAAAACAAGAACTCAAATTAATTAAACTCAAAGTAACTAGAAAGAAAGCAATAATAAATATCAAAGTAAAAATGAATGAAATAGAAAAAAAGGGAAAAAATAGAAAAATGAAATTGAACCAAAAACTGGTTCTTCGAGATTAAATTGGTAAACCTCTACTCAAACAAACTGGGGCAAAAAAAGACAAATTAACAGCATCGAATGAAAGACGTAACAACACTATAGATTCTACAGATATTAAAGGACAATAAGGAAATATGAAAAACTTTATGCCTTGAAACACACAAACTACTAAATCTCACACAAGAAGAAACAGATATCCTGAGTACTCCTATATCTATTAAAGAAACCAAATTTGTAGCTAATACTTTTCAACAAAATAAACCCCAAGCCCAGATGACTTCAATGGTTATTTCTACCAAATTTTTAAGGAAGAAATAATATCAATTCTATAAACACCCTTCCATAAAATTGAAGAAGAGGGAATCCATTCCACCTCATTCTATGAGGCCACTGTTAGTCTGATACCAAAACATAACAAAGTCATTACAAGAAATGAAAACTAATGACCAATATCCCTCATGAATATTAGTGCAAATATTCTATAATAAATAAAAATTTAACTAATAACATACAACAATATACAGAAAGAATAATATATTATTACCAAATGGGATTTATCCCAGGGATGAAAGGTTAGTTTGACAATCAAACTATGAATCAATATAAAAATTTTTTAAGAATCAATATAATTCATTATTTTAACCAAAAAGTACATGATTATATTAATAGATGAAGAAAAAGCATTTCCTAAAATCCAACACCCATTCCTGATTTTTAAAAAAAAACTCTCAGCCAAATTGCAATAGAAGGCGACTTCCTGAATCCAAATAAAGGGCATCTATCAAAAACTTAGAGCTAATATACTTAATAGGGATAAAATAGACTCTTTCCAAATATCACGAAAAATACAAGAATGACCACTCTCAGCACTTCTCTAATACATTGTACTTAAGGTTCTATTTACTATCATAAGGCAAGAAAAAGAAACAAAATGAATGCAGATTGGAAAGGAAGAAGTAAAACCCAGTACCTGGGAATGTGATCTTATTTGGAAATAGGGCCTTTGCAGATGTAATCAAGCTAGGATGAGGTCAAACTGGACTAGGGCAGGCCCTCATTCAGTGACTGTGACCCTTATAACGAGAGGGAAATCAGGACACAGACACACAGGAAAGAAGGACATGTGAAATGGAGGCAGAAATCAGAGTAATGCACCTCCAAGCTAAGGCACACCAGAGATGGCCAGCAACTGCCACCTGTGTGTAGCATGATTTCTGTAGTTACTCAAGGGCAAATCTGAAATTCAAAGAGCAGAAAATCAACAGAGATTTATTGATACTCAATATATGCCAGGCACTTTACACACTATATCATTTAATTTTCTTAATGATCCAATGAAGGGATATAACCATCTCTGTTTTACAGACAAGGAAACTAAACCTCAAAGGAATTAAGTAATTCACGTGAATGAGGAGAAGAATTTGGACTCAAACACAAGTCTGTCAGGCTCTAGACTATTCTGTTTCTAATCAACAAAACACTATATTGAATTCTTCTGATTCCTGTGCAACCATTTAAATATACCTGTACATTTTGAGAGGATGGGAGAAGTGGAGGAGGATAAACCACTCATTAAATAAATGCTCATTGATTCCCATTATTCATTTATGACAGAAGTTTGATCAGACAACTGTTTATAAAGCCCAGGCAAAGTGCCCTGTACCAAGCTCTCACAGCAATATATGTTTATTATAAAGCTAAAGACATAGAATTTTTTGAGTTATGAGGAACTACATGCGTCTTTAGTACAATGACTTATTTTATACCTAAGGGGTAGAAAGTCCCCAGACAGATGAAATTACCTGCCCAAACTCAACAGACAGAGCTCAAGTCTCTTGACTCCTGCCCTACACTGAATTCATTAGTGGACATTTGGCAGAACTCTGGAAAAGAAGGAGCCCAAAGGGATGTGAAACATTTTTATCACTCTTCAACCCCCACACATGTGAAAGGAAAATAAACAAATAAGAAAAATATTACATGATAGAAAATTAAGAATAAAAAACCTTAAGAAGGATAAAATATTATAATTTACTTGTTTTCAGGAGGATGCATCAAGTCTTTTGTAGTCCTGCTTTGTATCCATCTTTTCATTCAACAAAATAAAGACATGATATATGCAAAGCAGAGATTCTCAATATATCCATTCAACAAAGACATAGTTATCATGTTATATATAGTGTTTTTCCACTGATAACTCTATTAACAACCACCTCAAAATGGATTAAAGACTTAAACATAAGCCTTGAAACCATAAAACTCCTGAAAGGAAACAGGGAAAAAACTCTTGACATCAGCCTTGACAATGAATGCTTGGATATAACATCAAAAGCACAAGCAACAAAATCAAAAATAGACAAGGGGGATTACACCAAAGTGAAAAGCTTCTGAACAGCAAAGGAAACAATCAACAAATTAATAGGTAACCAACGGAATGGGAGAAAATATTCGCAAGTCATGTGTCTAATAAAGGATTATTCTCCAAAATTTGCAAGGAACTCTTACAACTCAATAGCAAAAAAATTAATTAATTAATTAAACCAATCTTAAAAAGGGCAAAGAAGCTGAACAGACATGTCTCCAAAGAAGACATACAGATGGCCAACAGGTATATGAAAAGGTGCTCATCATCATTCATTATCACTAATCACAGGGAAATGCAAGTCAAACCCATAATGAGGTACCACCTCACAATTGTTAAGATGGGTATTGTCAAAAAAACAAAAAAAAAACAAAAGTAAAAATAAAAAAAAAAACAAAAGTAAGTGTTGGTGAAAATATGAAGAAAAAGGGACTCTCATATACTGTTGGAGAGAATGTAAATTGGTGCAGTCACTGTAGAAAGTAGTATGGAGGTTCCTCAAAAAAATTAAAAAGAGAACTACCATATGATCCAGAGATCTCATTTCTAGGAATATATTCAAAGGAATTGAAATCAAGATCTTGAAGAGATATCTGCATTCCCATGTTAGTTTGCAGCATTATTCAGAATAGCCAAGACATGGAGGCAAAGCAAATGTCCACTGACAGATAAATGGACAGAGAAAATGTGTATACACACAAAAAAGAAGGCTAACAATAAAAGAAATCATGCTCTTTGCAAGAGCATAGGTGAACCTGGAGGACATTATGCTAAGTGAAATAAGCCAGACACAGAAGGACAAACACTACATGATCTCAGTTATCTAAGGGATCTAAAATAGCCACACTCATAGAAGCAGAGAATAGAACGGTGGTTGCCAGGGCTAGGGAGAGGGGCAAGCCAGGAGGTCAAAGGTTACAAAGTTTTAGTTATGCAAGATGAATGTCTTACAGATCTACTACACAGACTATAGTTAAAAGTGCCCATAGTTAACAATACTGTATTGTATACTTACAATTTTGAAGAGTGTAGAACTTTTGTCAAGTGTTCTTACAAAAATAATAATAAATAAAGAGGGGGGAGGAAACTTTTGAAGGTGATGGATATGTTTATGGCATAGATTGTGGTAATGGTTTCACAGGTATAGTCTCATCTCCAAACTCATTACGTAAAGCTTTCTGAAAGCTAATTATATATTAGTAAAGTGTTTTTTAAAAATAACAAGTATAAAGTAGTATGCTAAATAGTAACAGTAATAATAATGAATCTTTTGTGTTATTCTTTCTCCTGCCTCAGCAAAGTATTTTTGTTCTAAAAAAGAAAAAATTACAGAAAAACATTTTCTCTTACTACAAAAATAGGCTTTTTGCAATGAAAAGACCATTGGCTGAGGCCAGAATACCCAGGTTGTAGGCGGGGCTGAGTCAATACCTCTTCTGCTTTGGAAAAATCCCTAAAACTGCTCTGCATCGCTTTCCTGAGGAATTAACATGGTATTGTATGTCAATTATACTTAAAAAACAAACAAACTCATAGAGAAAGAGATCAGATTTGTACCTACCAGAGGCAGTGGGGTGGGGGAAGGGGAATTGGATAAAGGCAATCAAAAGGTACAAACTTACAGCTCTAAAGTAAATAAGTACTAGGGATGTAATATACAACATGATAAATATAATTAACACTGCTGTATGCTATATCTGAAAATTGTTAAGAGGGTAAATCCTAAGAGTTCTCATCATGGGAAAAAAAAATTTTTTTCTATTTCTTTAATTTCGTATCTATATGAGATGATGGATATTGACTAAACTTGTGGCAATCATTTAATGATATATGTAAGTCAAATCATTATGCTGTACACCTTAAACTTACAGAGTACTCTATGATAATTATATCTCAATAAAAATGAAAGAAAAAGGGCTTCCCTGGTGGCGCAATGGTTGAGAGTCCACCTGCCGATGCAGGGGATATGGGTTCATGCCCCGGTCCGGGAAGATCCCACATGCCACGGAGCAGCTGGGCCCGTAAGCCATGGCCGCTGGGCCTGCATGTCCGGAGCCTGTGCTCCACAGCGGGAGAGGCCACAACAGTGAGAGGCCTGCATACCGCAAAAAAAAAAAAAAAAAAAAAAAATGAAAGAAAAAAATTATCGTGGTTAATCCATAGATTAATGGATATCTATGGTGTCTTCTGGCTCTAAAATTCTAGTATTTTATAAAATACTATAAGATTCCCTCTAGCAAAAAAAGCAGCTAACATGTTGCAATAGTTCATTAATTATACACACACACACACACACAAATACACACACCATGGGAATATACTGGCATTTCTCTTTGAGCAATAGCAGAGAAATAACCCAGTATCCTAGGCCCAGGGATGGAGGTAGAGGTACTATTTGAGATGAAGACAACTATTTCTTATCTGGAATTTCAGCTCCCACACACCACCTGACCGCCTGAGTATGTCCCCCTGCCCACTGATGACAATAACCAGAGGGAAAGAAGTTAACCCCTTCCCGAGATCCATCAATATCTCTTCAATTACTAATACTAGAAGTGTTCAGGTTGCTAACAGAGAAGGGGCAGTGCCCACCACCACCCCCAGTTCTGCAAAAAGGAATTAAGCAGAGCAATATAAAGGCACCCAAAGCAAGGACTGGACTCATGATGTCATCTCTTCTAGAAGCCCTGTCTCTGATTCCCTTTTTTGGTTTCACATCAATTGCTGACCTCAATAAGACTGTAGCCATGAAAGAAATGGAGTATCTGCAAAGTTCCACACAGGCAGCCTAGCAACTAAGCCCTTACCTGCAGCTGACACTCACAGCCCCACTGCCATCACAAGTATCTTTGGGTTAAAATTAACAAAACTCCTGTTATCTAAAAGGATCTCACATTCTGTGAGATTTTCCTCCCAAATCTATGTGGATAGGGCTGCCAGGGTGCATACAAAGAAAACCACTGTACCTAACTGGCACAACACAAAGATGAATGTGGATAAAAGCTCGCTGGAAAAGGGCAGGATTCTAATAATCTCCTATTATTTGGGGATGCCTTGCCAGCTGGCAGAGCCAAATCTGGGCACGTTCTCAGCCAGTTCTCATCTTTGGGATGCAGTGAGGTGAAAACAAAAGGATCAAACCAGATTTCAGATTCATTCAAATGAGCAGTTCAAGTTCAGCGTTCCCAGACCTGCTGTGGGCCCCCTTCGATTCACAGACCCAGGTCTAGTCCCTGCAAATGTAAAGGGAAGCTGCGCCAAGGTATACTGCCAAAGGTAAAATATTCAACATCAGAGCAGAAATGTCTGAAGATTTAATGTACAAAAAAATTCTACATATATGAAAATTTTTATACAAAAGAGATTTATTGGAACATTTAAAAATCCCAAAATTAGAAATATTAATGTCCCAAAGCAATGGTTAATTAACTATGTGATATCCATCTCACAGAATATTATGAAGCCCTTGAAAATATTTACATTGAGTTTATAATAATACAGAAAATTCATGGATAAAAAATAGATTCGGAATTGTAAATATACAACATTATGCCAAGCAAATGAAAGAATAAATATATTGAAAAGTTAAAAACAAAATCTGGAAAGAAAAATTACCAAAATGCTAGAATTAACAGTGTTTTTCTTTGGTTGGTAGAACTCTGAGTGACTTTTTTCTTTGTTTCATTTTCCTTTATTTTCTGTTAAATAAAATATCTTGTTGTCTCAATAATGGGAAAGAAATAAAAAGACTAAATGAAATTTTCAACCAAGTTCTAAGCTAAAAACTAATGAAGCTTTACATTTTTGTACGTATTTTGAACAGGCCTACACATTACCAAGATGCCTGACTGGGATGATTTCTAAGGCTATAGCTCCTCCCTCAGCCACCTCCACCATGTCCCCAACA
The DNA here is from genome assembly GCF_949774975.1 of Lagenorhynchus albirostris. Lineage (NCBI taxonomy): Eukaryota > Metazoa > Chordata > Mammalia > Artiodactyla > Delphinidae > Lagenorhynchus > Lagenorhynchus albirostris. Next base: position 62,561,723 of record NC_083107.1, read on the forward strand.
ATTCTAGAGAAGTTTAAGAAGTTCAGGCTGCTCTTCAAAGTACCAAGAGAATATTGAGTTACCTGGGGATACTTCGACCCTGCTGCTATGCCTTGGATTATAGACTGTGAGGATTATAGAAATAGCCCTATCTGGTGAGGTGTGCTTTTTGATCAGACTGCTTTTAAGATCAGCCAATGGCTGGGCTGCAAGCATAGATATCCACAGCAGATTTGAAGGGAAAGAGTAGCAAGCTGTGTGAATCCAGATGTACCTGCCTGCAGCTCATGTGGCTGACTTAATGAGCCACTACCAATACAAATGACTGAACCTCTCAGTTGCTTTTAATTTTGCACTATTATATTATAGTGACCAGCCAATAAGTTCCTGGTACTTAAACCAGATCTAATCTGGAAACTGAGCTAGCTAATAAAGAGTCTGTTTGAATTCACATGGTGACTCTACAGTTGAAAATATCCTGCAGGATAAGAAAGCGTAATCTAATCTAGTTTTTCTTACTCTTTTTAGCTGGGTGGACTGTGATCTGTGATTACATTCAGGGTATGAGTCGGCTTATTATAGTTGCAAATAAAAAATCTATTTCAGTAAAATAGGTGAATTTATTATAAGGTTATAAAAATGTTTCATGGAAACAAGAGAAGCAGGCAGGTCTCAGGAACAAACTGGAAGCATAAACTAGAATCTATAGGAAACCGAGGAAGTCTTCCTCCTCATTTAGCTCTGCATCTCTCTGTACTACTGCCCCATTTATTATTTTTTTAATCTCTGCTTTTCCCATTTACTAGCTATAAACCGGGTATCAACAGCCTTATTTACAGGTCCAGCCACCCAGAGAAAGACTGACACTCTCTCTCTCTCTCTCTCTCTCTCTCTCTGTCCCTGTCCCTGTCCCTATCTCTATCTCTATCATCTTCTCTCCCCCAAATGTCTATAGATGGGACTCTGACTGACTGAACTTGGGTCTGGTACCTACTCAAGACCATTCACCCGTTGCCAAGAGACGTAAAGTCACTTTGCAGAAAAAAGTCTTCTGAGAGCCCTGCCCCCATAACCGGGTAGACAGCAAGAGGCAGAGAGTGGCAGGAACAAAAGAAGAAAAAGTGTCCACCAAACACGTCATTCATGTTTCCTCATTAGTATTTCAACACAAGTCTGTGTTCAAAAGGCTAAAAATCAAGTTTGATAATATATTAATAACAGCAAGAACATGAAGAATATTGTTCCTATGAAGCTGTCTGGATGAATTTTCTAGAGGCCACGAAAAGATGACAGGAGAGAGTGGCAGAAGAAATATCAGTGAGTTACATCTATGTAACTGTAGGTCTAAGACTAAAACAACTGTGGAGTTTTGCTGACAGAAAAAGATATTACAGCTCTTAATAGTATACAAGCAAAATGTTAAGAAGGAAGGTGAAATAAAGATGGCAGGTAATATAAGGATGTTGACTTACTTTTAACAGTTGGAGGTCAAAAATAGTTAAATCAGAAAAATCAATAATAGAAGAAGATTACCTGATAAAACCAAAAGTAAATATTAAGAAATATCATATAGTTAAAATTAGGAGGTGGAGAAGAGTCAGGAAAGTAGAAAATCATACTAATTTTATAATTAATCATATTAGAAAATTATTAAATATTGTCTACAGAAAGAATTAAGCCTATCATATAAAATTATAGTTTTATGGGAGACAACCACAAAAAAATATAGACTTTTCTAATTACAAGAAGGCGCACAAACATAAAGTGGAAAAAGCAGAGCAAGCCATGAAATATTTTTAAAAGCTATAAAAATATAAAATAAAATATGACAAACTAAGATGAAACATATTTGTTATTTCAGTAAGAATAAAAAAAATTGTATTCATTTATTGTAAGGAAAATTTTTCCATATTTGATCACAAAGCAAAACCAAATATACACTATAAACGTAAATCAAACCTGAAATGTTAATTTAGAAAATTTTTAAATGAACTGATAAATTACTATAAAAACAAGTCAGAAACTATGATCTAAGTATCACACTGATTGAATAAATGGCAAAAAACATAACATACGATGAAAAAAGAAGAAAGTTTTAAAATAGTAAAGGTTACAATGCTCAATAAAACTATAATAGTAGAAATATCTATATATTATAAAAGACAGTATCAATATTCACAAAAACTAGTGAATATTCAAGGAAGAAATAGAAGCATATTAAAAGCAGAAAATGAAGATACAGAGACTATGCTTTCTTTCAAGTATCCATGAAAAATTCACGAAGCTATTAGGCCACAAAAAAATTCAATGAATTCTAGAAAGCAGAAATAGTCCAAATTCTCTGGCCATAATAAAGTTAGAAATAAAAATAAGAATAGAAAGTTCATACAATCTGAAAATGAAAAAAAAAAACCCACTCTCTTTGAACAATGTCAAAGAGAAAATTAAAACTGAATTGCAGTATTTCTTTATAGATAGCTATAAGAATATACCATACTAATATCTATAAGTTGTATCTCAGTCTTAGAGAAATATTTATAGGTTTATATATATATATATAGCAATTTCCTATAAGTACATGAAATATACATATTGAATTACTGTAAGTAAATTAAAACATACAGGCATATATATACATCTAACTCAAGAAATGAAACAAACTGAACAAAAAATAATAAATCTAAGGAGAGCAAAAGAAAAAAATTAATAAGGAAAATACTGCATTCAATGGATTAGTAAAATAGTAGTAATACTAAAAAATCTAGAACTAATTTTTTTGAGAAAAACAATAAAACTGATAAAATAAAATATAATTGAGTGGCTAAAAATGAGAAAACTCAAGTGAACAGCAAAATAAGAAATAAAGATCAGGAGATATTCCACTTCTCACTGAGAACAAGTAGAACATATGGATAAATTTTTTTTTTAAATCTGTTTGACATCATTGAAGAGGTACCAAGACAAGATTCCTGACAGAAGGAAAAATCATTTAGGTGAGCCTTAAATTCTATGCTGTTTTTTACCCTCAAGGCACTTATCAATTCATAAGTGACACAAATGGGGGACAAATGACACAAACCACAGAGGGACCAGTAGCTAAGAAGAGAAGAAGCTGGGCAAAGTTTGTTTTGTTTCGTTTGAAGGTTTTCTTTTACTTAGACTCAATATACGGAGAAAAATGATTTTAGTTAATACCTAAAATACTCTGTAATTAAAGTTATCAAAGACTGCAAAACAACTATGAGTAGGTACAAAAATGAATATAAATTAACATTTAATTTCACAGAGTTTACAATGAATTAATTCACTAATCTTAATTTTTCATTAATTTCACTAATTTCAGTATTTGCTTGTGCCTGTTTTTACTCATTTTAAAACAAAGATTTGATATTTTCTTGCACTACTGAGAAAACAGCTGGAGTTCAGAGGTATTAATGCAGTCTGGACTTGAAAGACCAAGCTCTGCGAAGGTAAACACAGAGAAGTAAGCTCAACGATCAGACCCATTCTTCCCCACCAATAGCTAAGCTTCAGAAATTGAGAGGCAAAGAAGTCCAAGAGAAAGCAATGCTAAGAAGATGAGAATTCAGGCAGTGTTACACATCTCATAGGGCTGGAAAGATAAAAATTGGAGTCCAAAAACAGCAGCAAACACATACAAAATGAAATTTATAACAAATGCCATTAAAATGTTTTGGCCTTAAAAGATAGCAAGTATATAGGTATCAATTTCACAAGAGATATACAGAAACTCTGCATAGAAAACAACAAAATATCAAAAGAAATTAAAGAAGACCTAATTAAATGGATAATGTTCATGAATTGAGAGACTCAATGTCATAACCATGTCAATTCTCACCATGTTTATTTACAGTTTCAATGTGATCCCCAAAACATCTCAATAGGTTTCTTACTTTCACTGTGTGTAGAATCTGACAAGTTGATTTAAAAATGAATATGGAAAAGGGCCAAAAATAGCCAAGACAATCTTAAAGAAAAACAATAAAACTGGAAGATTTATACTACCAAAAATCAATAATTATTATAAAGCTCTAATAATTAAGACAGAGCATCTTAGTGTAATTATAGACAAAGTAGTGGAACAGAAACAGGATCCAGGAGTAGACCCTCAAATATATGATCAAACACATAATTAATGACAAAAGGTAACACCTTTAGTGTGATGGAAAAATAAAAATCTCTTTAATAATGAAGCCAGGTATACTGGATATCCATATGAAAAAAAATATCCTCCTTCCCTACCTTACACTATACACCCCAAAATAAGATCAATCCTAGATGAACTGCAGACCTAAATGTGAAAGGTATAATTTTAAAGCTTCTAGAAGACAATGCATATCAAAAGATTATTATAACTCTTACGGCAGGCCACAGAATGTGTAAAGGTATTTGCTGTACATACATATTGCAAAGGACTACTGTGCAGAATTATAAAGGATTCCTACAAATCAATAAAATAAAAAAATAGAAAATGGATTTTAAAAACTCAACTGCAGTTCTCAAAGGAGGATATCCAAATGGCCAGTAAGCATATGAAAAGATACTACATCACTAATCATCAGGAAAATACAAATCAAAACCACAATGAGATATCACTTCACACCTTTCAGAATGACTATCCTTAAAAAGACCACAAATAACAAGCGTTGGTAGGGATGTGAAGAAAAGGAAACCCTCATACACTGCTGGTGAGAATGTAAACTGATGCAGCCACTATGGAAAACAGTAGGGAGGTTTCTCCAAAAATTAAATATAGAACTACCATATGACCCAGCAATTCCACTCCTGGGTATATATCCGAAAAAAGCCAAAAACACTAATTTGAAAATATACGTGCATGCCAATGTTCATAGCAGCATTATATACAATAGCAAAGATATGTAAGCAACCTAAGTGTCCATGAACAGATGAAAGGATAAAAAAAGATGTGATATATAATTACAATGGAATATTACTGTGCCATAAAAAAGCGAAATTTTTGGACCTAGAGAGTATGCTGCTTAGTGAAGTAAGTCAGACAAAGACAAGTACTCTGTTATTACTTATATGTGTAATCTAAAAAATAAAACAGATGAATGTATATAACAAAATAGAAACAGACTCACAGATACAGAGAACAAACTATTGGTTACCAGTGGAGAAAGGAAGGGCAGGAGAGGCAAGATAGGGCTATAGGATTAAGAGATACAAAATACTATGTATAATATACACTAATATGTATAAAATAGATAATTAATGAGAACCTGCTGTACAGCACAAGGAACTCCACTTCGCTGTACAGTAGAAACTAACACAACATTGTAAAACATCTATACCACAATTAAAAAACAAAACAAAACTGGAAACCCTCAGATACACACACAAGAACATGGATGTTGGGGCCAAAGCATGAAGGATCTTGAATATGCAGCTAAGAATTTGGACTTGGTGAGAAAGTCCACAGGGGACTGCTAATGCATTAAAACAGGGGACATATGTGATCTCAAAGTACAGCAAGTCATCTATGCTGGGGGGGTTGAGTAATCAAGTGTTTGAAAAATAGCGAGAAAGATTTGGTGCAATTGCTCTCAGAAATATTCTAGAAAGTCTGTAAGAGATAAATAGGAGAGTAAGACACACTGAGGACATAGCTGAGAGGAGAGAGTGTGATGCTGCACAGACCTCATTCCAAAAATTGTCGTGGCTTTCTGAAACACAGCTTGGTTACCTAGCAGTGGAGAAAGCAGATAACGGGGTGATCCAACACTAGAGATTAGCAAGGTAACAGAAATGTTGAAACACTGGAATGACTAACCATGGGTCCTGGGGGACAAGCAAGGCAAGTGAAATCTACAAGGTGCTTATGAGCCAAACTGATATAGGAGGGAGGGGCTGAAGGACTAGATCTGAATACTGTGAAATATAATACAAGAGTCATTGTCACCTAAGTCTGTCCTGAGTCCTAAGCCATACTTGAGTGGTGGAGTGCACAAAAACAATCTCTCCAAACACAATGCAGAAAATCAGACTGGACCAATAATGCTGATTGTATTTGGAGGAAGAGTTGTAATGGAGCATCCATAGACTGATAGAAGGTGATCCCGGCGGTTGGAATAGGTGGGTCTCCCCAGCCTCCTCCAATCAATCACCTGAGAGCCAGTTTGGTGCAAAACAAAACTAACAAAATAGAATTCGTTTTGGTTAGATTCAGAAAAGTGTACAGGTTTTCACTGCTAACATCATCACAATTCCTATAATTCTGAAGAGAAACATTAACTAAACCAGCACAACAGCATATTATGCCATCTTTCTTTTATTTATGCAACCTGAATTAAAATTGAGCATTGATTTACTGATCATCATTATCTCTCTTTCATAAGCTGATTTCAGCTCATATAAAGGGTATAGGAAACTGTCAGCAAAATGTACTAGTTTTATGAATACACAAGACGAATACAATGTAAATAAAAATTATCATTCATTTCCAGCTAATGAGGTGCTTTATTTTCTTCAATAAATATATTATTTCATCAAAAAATACTATGTATAAAATATATAAGCAACAAGAATATATTGTAAAGCACAGGGATTATAATCCATTTAAAGTCATTACAAAATAAAAATATTGAATGACTATGCTATACATTTGAAACTAATATAATATTATAAATCAACTATACTACAATAAAATTTTTTTAAAAACACAACTTAACATTCAGTGTTTGTGAGTGAATACAGAACAGTCATTTTCACACATTGCTGGTGCAAGTGTAAATCCCATGCAACCTTCATGATGCGCAATCTGCCAACATTTATTTTTTAAAATGCAGCAATTCCACATCTAAAAATTTATTCTACACTTAAACTTTTACAGATTATTCTCTGCAGCATTGCTAATGATAGAGAAAGACTGGAAACAATTTAAGCATCAATCAAAATTTATTGGTCAAATAAATTTCAGTACAGTCCTACAATAGAATAAGATGTATACATAAAAATGAATGATAAAAGAATGATAAATACTGGTATGAAAAAATCTTCAAGATACATTAACTGTAGAAAGGCAAGACATAAAACAGTATATACGATATGCTACCATTTGTGTAAAAAGTGGAGAAGTAATATTTATATGTAAAAATATTAACAATAAAATTGTCTCTTTGCTCTTTCTCAGTCGTTACTCTAGGAGTTGGGTAAAGTCACAGCCCCTCCCTGAGGCCTTCCCAACCATTCATCCATATGGAATTTCATCCGCAGCTCTTATGTCATTCCAATACTACCTAAATTTTAATTAAATGTGTAGAAGCATGTTTTTGAATGGGCTCAACTTAATAGGATAAATATAGAAAGGGCTCTAGACACCCACCACTGATTTTGAACACTCTCTTCTGGCTCTCCCTTCTTAGATCTTATGCAGCATCTTGGGCAAATCATACTGCTTTCCACGTCACCTTCAAACATTAGAAGGTTTCTTCTTTTTCTCTCCCTGCCACATCTTCCTCAATCATTCTGCAGCTTGTCACCCATCCAGAGGCAGATACAGGAAGAAGATGATTCAAGCAATATCTTCTTTGATGAGCGTTGTTGTAATTTAGGGTCTTCTGTGCTGCAGGTGCACAAGCTAGTTTTTTCTTGGGGGGCACTTTTATGGCTTCTTTGGAGTTACTTCCTTTAGGAATCTTGACATGTTTTATGCCCTCTCTGCCTAATGTCTGTTGGCAGCCATCCAACTGCAGCCTTCAACAGTATTCTCTCATATCCTCTTTCTGCACAAGTCGCCTCCCTGCAGGCAACACTTTGGGCAAGGTCCAACACCACTACTATCCTAAGCATACACCCCTCCCATGGAAACTCACCCCCTCTTATCCACCAGATTTTGTGAGTACGGCCTTCTGGCTCAGGAAGCACACCTCTCCCTTCTTGCCTTACGGAAGGAAGAAGCTCCACCCAGTTCCTGACTTCAAGCCAGACTCCAGAATCAGCTGCTCTCTCCACAAAGCTAAAGGGGACAACGTCATGTTCTCCCAGAAAATGCATCATGTTCCCTTCTCCCTACACTATCCTATATTTCATGGACTTTGCATGTGTCATTTCTCTCCTATTTGTCGTTTCCCCAAGCTGTCCACTTCAGTAGGGTATAAATCCATCCATTTCCAGTGCACAAAATATTTTTATTATAGTTCAAACATCTGGGAACTTTTGTATGCCACATTCCACTTCTGGAAAACACCCCTAATCTCTGAGAGACATTCTCTTGATTCCCGCTGATATTTATTACAGATTCTCTCCCCCAACTTGATTGTGTCCCCTAGGTGAGGTGATTGAGTCACAAACCTCTGCAAAGAATCTCCTGTCAGAGGAATCTCTAGATTTCTGTTACAGCTCCAAGTAAAAGATGGGAGTTTAAAGTTCATAGTCCAGTTTCGCTGCATCTTTTCAAATCTTATGAAAACTTGTCTGGCATCTCTCTTTTATTTTTTTGAGGGCCTTGTGTTTTTACTTTTTAAAAGGACACTGTATTAATTATCTATGGCTGAAATTACTCCCATATTTAACAGCTTAAAATAACCAAAACTGATTATCTCATAGCTTCTCTTGGTCAGGAATTGGGGCACAGCAGGGCTCAGGGTTTCTCAGGAGACTGCATTTGCAGTGTCAGCTGGGGCTGCCATCATCTCAAGGCTTGACAGTGAAGGAGACAGCATCTCTCTTTTAGAACTTGAGCATACTTGTCACCTGATATCCTCAGCTTTTGAGTATTAATTAATTTCCAACAAAAAGATACATCCCATTCTTCATCCTGTTATACTGGCTTATATTGTCTCCTATAGTTCCAGGTATGTTAGCTTTGCCTGCCCCTCACTGAATTGAAGCTATTCCATGCCAGAGAACAGGCCTATAATTCTTCTGTATCCCCAATCTACTCAGAGCAACTACCAGAGACCTGAGTGAAAATCACTTGATTAAGGAATATGTAATTAATTGTCACATTATAGATTCATAGCTTGTAGGGCTTATAGATTACTTAATTAATAAATTACTTGATTAACAATTTACTTGAGTAATAAACATAATTACTTGCCATATTATAGGTTCACAAGTTGAAGGTTGATAAAAGCTGACTTAATTCATCCCCAAGGTGCCCCATCTATACTCCTGGATACTGATCCTTTCCCAACATAGTTTTTGTGGAGGAACAGATATATTCTGGTATAACTCTGGACTTTTCTACCATCTGAGGCCCTGTTGTTGCTTCAGAGGTACTTTTGTGAGACAAGTGGCTCTTTTAATACCTCCAGAAGGCCTCTGTGGACATCTTCTATATTCTCAACTCCACCGGCTACTAGTGTTTAGCAACCCTTCTTTGAGTCAATTTCAATTAATAGACAGGTTCTGAAGACTTCTCACATGCCTGAATTCATAAGATTAAGAAGATGTGGAATCTGAACAAAGGAGCTCAAATCATAGGAAATACAGATATGTAAGGAAATCACTGCTCTGTATTTTAGTGGGTTCAAAATATTGCACAGATGAAGATATAATCAATTCTGGTGGGTGGATGGTCTGAGAGGCTTCATAGGGGAAGCAACAGCCAAAGTGGGCTTTGAATTAGCCCAAAAGATAAAGGAAGGGATCCTCCCAAACAAGAGAAATGAATGTGCAAAACCCCAAAGACAAGACTCACAACTCCTCCTCCAATTAATGGCCACCAATTTCCACTTAAAAGAATAAAAAAGTTAAACATGAAGCTCCCAATACAGAAGCTACACAAGTGAAATGTGACATAAAATCTATTCTATGTGTGTGTGTGTGTGTGTATATATATATATATATATATATATATATATTCTTTCTGCCTATGTTTTAATTAAGTCCAGGTTTTCTTTTAAAATAACACCCGAATGTTAATAAGGAAGCACAGATTTAGGTTTTGGCAATTCTATAAATTTGGGAGAAAATATACAGTATATTCTCTAAGAACTATGTATTTTAGAATTGAAAATTTGCCAAATTCTTTTTCTCACAGTAAATAAGGAAATCAAGATATTTACCAAAATAAATGTGAGACATATCATATTTTAGTGTCTCTGAAAACACCTTAGTTTGCCTTTTTCAGAGGCAATCTGAGTTGACAGTGTTTTCAATTACTTAAAAGAGCAAGATGCTGGGAACATTTCTCAGTTAAGGGCGAAGTTAAAACATGTCAACATTCTTCCCAAATCCAGAAAATCACTTTAGGATTTGCAAAGACAAATCCATATAATCCTCTTGATTTTTAATCTACTGAAATCAGTGGTTGAACAAGAAGTGTCTTTACTTCTGCATCTTTCAACAATAGCTAAGTCTTTTGACGAGCAATTCTTAACCATTGCCACTGACGAACCCCAGCCTAAAGAAATGAATGGATGCACATTCCCAGGCTCCAGAGCTGCAGTCTGAACCCTTACGCCACCCCGCAAGGGCAGCATATTTCTTTGAAGCATTTCTCTTTATCTAAAAATTTCAAAAGAATGTTTTTATGTTCCATATAAAAATATTAAAATGTAAATGTCAACAAAATATGTACTTCAGGAAGATATCTTACATTTATTTTGTGACTCCTAGTACCCTCTGGCACATCTCCACCTACTCCCTGTTGCATTAATTCAAGAAACTGAGCTTTACATTTTAAAGAGATTTAAAAACCCTCATAATATTGGCTAATATGAACCAGAGCTTGCTACATCAAAATAATCACCTCATTTAATTCTCACAACTACTCTATGAGGAAGGTACTATTATTATTCACTGTTACTAATATCCCCCTATGACAGATAAGGAAACTGAGGCTCAAACATGTAAAATGTCTGCCCAAGTTAACCACTTGTTAACTTATTCCAAAGTCTATGATCTTCACAATGTTTTAATGTCCTACTACCTTTCTCATATGCATGGTTTATATATATATTTCCAATTTCATGTATAAATTTCAATTTTTGAGGCTGTATTTTAGCCAGTAATATGTACATAATGTTACATGAATAAACATCTGTCATGAGTTTAGTACCCTCCATATCTGCTCCCACTCAATAAATACTGCAATATCCATTGGCCATCATAAATAAAATGTGTATTGTATTTCACAGCTCAAGTATAGAAGAGTGCTCAGAAAACACTGTGAATTATTAACCCAATTTTGTGAATAAGAAAGCAGACCAAAAGTGGTTGAACAATTTTTCTAGCATCTTACAACTAGTAGAAAAGGTGAATTTCTACAACAAGCAGGCACTTCCAGAGACGTCCCCAAATAAAAGGTGTCTCTTACTTCCACTGCCACATCTAAGCTACAATCTCAGAGTATAAAATAAGAGCATTCTTCTCAAGACAACCCCTTGCATTTCATGGTCATTTACACTTATTTCTCTTATCTGTGTGCCTGCACCAGTACTGTCCATTTCAACAGGATATAAACCCAGTCAGTTCAAATGCACAAAATTTTCTTATTGCAATGCAAGGAGACAGCAAGGAACAGGCAGCCCTTGCTTTTCACCACCCTCTGTGTACTTAAAATGGTTTCATAAAGCCAATGGCCTCATTGTGAAGTAGATCATATGTTCTCATGGTAAAAAAAAAAATTATAATGGAAAAACAGTGACATAAACAAATAATAGCCTTCAGACCTCAGCTCTGCCATCACTTCCTCTGAAAAGCCTTCCCAGTACATCCCCTTCTCCCCTCAATACACACACGCCAGGTCTAGATCAGTTTCCATCATTATACGGCCCCTAGAAACATTAATTTCCATTTAATTATATACCATTTCAAACAGCATGAGCATTTGATTAATCTATACTTGACTATAAGCCTCGATAGAGCACAGATCAGGCCCTTGCTCACCACTGTAATTCTAGAACCTGATATATAACTGAGCACATATTTGATGCTTAAAAATATCTGTTGAATGAATGAATGAAACCTACAAACAATATATTAAAATCACATAATTATTTTCAAACAACTTTTCCCAGATCCTGGGAATTTAAGAAGATTGATCAGTTTAAGAGATTGATGCCTCCTTTTAATGTTGGTAAATTCTGTGATAGAAACAGGATACATTAAAAGTAATTTTAGTGAGCTTAGAACTGAATTGAAATACAAGTACTATAGAGTGCAGATATAGAGAGGTTGTGTCAGATTTGTTCAGATTACTTCAAATTTCACCGTTCTGCATTCCTGTGCCTCAGCTCTTCAGGAAAATTTGTTCTTGCCTGTCCTCATTCCCAATTCAGTGGAGAACTATTAGAAAGCCTAATAATTTTATTTATTGTACACTGATTATGCTTCAGTGTAACTAGACTCTGATTAAAAAATAAACCTGCCCTCAAATTGCTCCTAATCTAGGAGGGAAAGTATAATCCTGAGTTCATATCCCCAGGACCAAATGCATATAAAAAATATGTACTTAGAAAGAAAAAGAGAAACAACAGAAAAGAGCAGAAGATAACAACAAATAATTTCAAGAACACCAAATTCAAGACACCAGATAATCCATACTCAACACGCATACCTGCTTGAAGATATCCTTGGCTTCATCTTTTCCTACCACATACTTCCAATTCCGCTACTAGAAACTGACCTGCTTAGCTGTTCCTCCTCTCAGCCACTGAGAAAATTTGATCTGGCTAAGTCTGATCTCTGACTACTGTCAGCAAAAAACATAAAAGTCCTTGGTCCAAAACAAAGGGACAACACTTTTACTTAATATTTCTTTACATTCTCAATATAAATACAGCATTCCTGCCTGAGACAAGTAAAGTACGAAAAGAAGCATGGATTTTAACCCTTGTTCATTAAATATGAATCAGATTTGTATAATATCAATACTATATTAGCAAGTCATCACCATGTATGATTCATCTCCAAGTTTCTTTCTTTCCTGTTCTCCTGGCTAAATAACATATTTAGTTATTCTCTACTTTCCTACAACACGATGCTGTCCATATTTTTTTAATCCCTAAACTTAATTCTTAGAGTGTCACTTTGTTTCAGTCTACCTAATTTTACCTAATTTTATATCATCCTGCCTTCAAGGTGCTAACTTTTTCAGACATAGTCCCATTTACATTTAATATTTATATGTAAATATTATTGGGGTAAATAAAAGTGATTCATTTATTTTCTAATACATGTAGAAATTTCTCAAAGCAAAGAAACTGGTCTGAAACATACCCTACTGTCACAAATCTCATTTTTCTGGTGTTCAGCTGACCCAGGGATCAAAATGCTTACTCTACATGGTACCTTTTGTCCTTACTGCGAAACATCTTAAAAAGATAAACTACATATATCACCCACAAGTTTTCTCTTTGAATCACGTGTCAAATGATTTTAATTCAACTTCCAATCTGACCAACCTCCTGAAAGGGCTTTTATAAAGGTCAGCATTCACCACTTAATTGAATAAGTGGCCTTTTCTTTGGTTTTTAGCTAACTGAACTCTGTATCTTTTGTCACTATGATAGACCTTTAATTTTAAAGGTATGTCTTCTCTTGATTTTCTTGATGATACTCCATCTCATTTTTTTCTAACCTCTAACTTTTTTCTTGGTCTCCCACAATAGATCCTCTTTTTAAATATTACTAGTATTAAATTCTATCATTAGTCCACCTCCTTTATTCTCTGCTTTGTCTCCTCAAGAGATCACTTTCACTTCCATAGCTTCAACAATCACCTGCATGCTGATGACTCACAAATGTATTTATCACATTGACCACTATCATAAGTTTCACACCTATATTTGTAAGTACCTTTACTTGAATGAAATACAGGCATCTCAAAGTCTTTCCGTGAAAACCTACTCTCTCTGCTACATTTATCTGAAAAGTAAGGCTAATAATAGCACTTATCTTATAAAATTATTAAGGTAACCTTAGCTGCTGTAACAGACAAACCTAGAAATCTCAGTGGCTTAAGGCAACAAAAATTTATCTCACCTCAATTTCAATGATTTGGTAAGTAAAAGTTGTGATGCTCTGCTCTTCTCTATGCATTCATTAAGTAACCCAAGAAAGAAGGACGATATGACATAATAAACACACCCTGAGCATCAGCCTTATTTAGCAAACAAAAAATAAAAGAGAAAGAAGACAATTTCCTAGGAGGTTTTGTTGTTATGGGACAGACCTACAATGGTATGTATCACTTCTGCCCACATTCCTTTAGGTTAAACTCAATCATATGGCCTAAGGGAAAAAAAAAAAAAAAAGACTGGGGAATGTAGTCCAGCTCTACATACAGAAGGAAAGAGAAATGGTGAACAGATAGCACTCCCTGCCACAGCTGTGAAGATTAAATTAACACATAGCTAGCACTTACTTTAACACATAGTAACACAAAAGTTGGCTTCTCATGCATGTGTTGTCATCTAAGCTAAAATTCTCAGTTATCTTTCATTTTTCACTATCACATGCCCAGTTGGTTATCAGATCACACAATTCTGTCTTACAATTATCTCTTAAATTTAAATCTTTCCCTCCATTTACATTGCTTTAGCTCCATAGTTCTGAACAATGGCTTGAAAATAGGATAACCTGGGGGAGTTGTTTTAGAAAAATGCTGATGCCTAGGCCCCAATCCAGATTAATTAAATATCTGAGGTATCAAAACTTTATTAAAGCTATCAATGTAACTCTAATGGACAGCCAAAGTTGAGTACTGCTCTAATCCAACCTCTTCCTTGCCACACCCAAGATGATATCATTGAAGTACCAATTTAATCATGACATATACCCTGCTTAAAAATTGTTTTTGAACTTCCATTGTGTAAAGCAAGGTGTGCACATCTAAATAGACTTTCAAGATGATTCACTGGGGAAGGAAGATGTTTATCTGTATGATTTATTTCATGCTATTTTAATCATTGTGTAATTTTCATAATGTTCATAATTTATTAATACAGTAAAATCAAGGCATTTGCTTACTTAAAACTTGTTACTGACTCTGAATTCTCCAAAGCAGTGGTTTCCTATGTAGAATGTAAGTACCTGAGGGGATATGAACGTTGATACACTGGGGTCTAACACTTATTGTGAAACCTCACTAGGACACTGTGACAGTAGAAAAAAGGTAGAGCCTATCCATGGTAGGAAATCTAACAAGAAGTCACACACACACATACACACACACACACAGAATATATATGGAAATAGATATAAGAAATAAAAATAGGATGAGCTAGAAATAAACCAACGTCAAAGAAACGGACAGCATGCAAACTTGGAGACATGTGGAGAGACAGAATGTTTCCCTTAAAATTTGAAAAACCTCAAGGTTTGGCCCACTTGGGCCAAAAAAAGTCTGCAGAATATAGTATGGAGAGATAGAGAGATAAAATATATGAAATATACATTAGGATACAGAGAAAATAAAGTGATGAGGTATAGGATAGATATAATTAGAGTTACAGAAGGAGAAGAGAGGAAGAGATAGAAGTAGTATTCCAAATGAGAAAGCTGATAGTTTTCCAGACTAAAAGAAAGACATAAACCCTCAGATCCATGATGTAAAAATTTATACCAATTGGTATAAATAAATCTAACTTTAGGACACATCACAGTGCAAAGAGAAAAAGAAGGTCTTAAAAGTAGCCAGAGAGGGCTTCCCTGGTGGCGCAGTGGTTGAGAGTCCGCCTGCCGATGCAGGGGACGCGGGTTCGTGCCCCGGTCCGGGAAGATCCCACATGCCGCGGAGCGGCTGGGCCCGTGAGCCATGGCCGCTGAGCCTGCGCGTCTGGAGCCTGTGCTCCGCAACGGGAGAGGCCACAGCAGTGAGAGGCCCGCGTACCGCAAAAAAAAAAAAAAAAAAAAAGTAGCCAGAGAAAAGACACACAATTGACTGTTTTTTAATAATTGAAAGGCAGTGGAAATAAAGCTTAAATATTTTGAAAAGAAACATTCTTTTTTATTGAAGTATAGTTGATTTACAATCTTGTGCTAATTACTGCTGTACAGCAAAGTAATTCAGTTATACATATACATTTTTATATATTATTTTCCATTATGGTTTATCATAGGATATTGAACATAGTTCTCTGTGCCATACAGTAGGACCTTGCTGCTTATCCATTCCATATATAAAAGCCGACATCTGTTAACCCCAACCTCCTACTCCATCCCTCCCCTAATCCTCCCCCATTGGCAATCACTAGTCTGCTCTCTATGTTCATGATTCTGTTTCTGTTTCATAGATAGGTTCATCTGTGTCATATTTTAGATTCCACATATAAATGATACCATATGGTATTTGTCTTTCTCTTTCTGACTTACTTCACTTAGTATGATAATCTCTAGTTGCATCCATGTTGCTGCAAATGGCATTATTTCATTCCAAAAGAAAATATTCTTAACCCAAAGTTATACATATCAAAACCTTAGAGAATGAGGGCAAAAAAAAGATATTTTCAGATTAAATAAAGGTCAGATAATTTACCACCAACAGATTCTTACTGAAGGAACTTTTAGAAGCTGTATTTCCAGAAAAGGAAAGCTATCCCAGAAGAATTGTTTTATATGGAGTAGAAAGAGTAAGCAAATAAATTGAGTGATTCTAAACACATATTGACTGTGCAAAATAATAATTATATGTCTACCATGTGGAATTAAAATGCTGAATAAATAGCATAAATAGTAAAGGAGTGATGCCTCAAAGCATTTTAAAGAAGTAATTAATTGGTGAAAACTGAAGAATTTAAGATCCAGGAGGTCAATAAAAGATGGTCTATTTTCTTCTCTGTTGTATATTCAGCACCTGAAGGAATGCCTGAAACAAGAGACACTCAGGAAGACTCTGCTGAATTAATACAAATTTTGTTTAACAATTGTCTAAGTCAGGGTTCTCCAGAGAAACAGAGAGAAAGAGATTTATTTTAAGGAATTGGCTTATATATGGCTTATAGAACTATGGAGGCTGGCAAGTCCAAAATTTACAGGGAATGCCAGGAGGCTGGAGACCCAGGGAAGAGGCAATGTTGTAGTTCAAGTCCAAAAGCTATTCAAGTCCGAAGGCTATCTTCTATCAGTAAGGATAGTGGCACTGTGGGTCAAGATGCATCAAATGGATTTAA
Source organism: Lagenorhynchus albirostris (assembly GCF_949774975.1). Taxonomy (NCBI): domain Eukaryota; kingdom Metazoa; phylum Chordata; class Mammalia; order Artiodactyla; family Delphinidae; genus Lagenorhynchus; species Lagenorhynchus albirostris. Next base: position 62,578,804 of record NC_083107.1, read on the forward strand.
TCCATGAATTTATAATGATACTAACTGATAACTGAAGGGATGGAGTCTAGCAATTGTTCCGCCTTGACTTTATGAGCTGTATTTCAGAGTAGCCAAATCTTTCATAGAAAGGAATGAAAGAGGGCTTCCCTGGTGGCACAGTGGTTGAGGGTCCGCCTGCTGATGCAGGGGACACGGGTTTGTGCTCCGGTCCAGGAGGATCCCACATGCCGTGGAGCGGCTGGGCCCGTGAGCCATGGCCGCTGAGCCTGAGCTCCACAACGGGAGAGGCCACAGCAGTGAGAGGCCCGCATACCGCCAAAAAAAAAAAGTAATGAAAGAAACAGAGATCTAGATAGAGAAAGAAACAGAGATCTAGATAAAGATCTTCAATGGCTGCTAACATCACACATACAGAAAGAAACAACTAGACAGGATAAGGATTTTGTACATCCTTATGAAAGTAAACAGTAACATCTGGGAAGTAGTCTTACTGAAAATATCAAACTTAAATTTAATCAAGTTTCTAGGTCTAACCAACAATTTACAGAAGACATAGGGATCAGAGAAACATGTAAACAATACCTCAGGAATGTAATCAGCAAAATCTACCCTATAAACAAACAGCTCAGTTGCTATGACAACAACCAAAAAAGAAAAAAAAGCAAGGAGAAAGTAAAACAGAAAGAGTAATCTTATAGATTAAAAGGGCCTTGAGAAACATACTAACCAATTGTAATGTATGGACATTATTTCTTTTTTTTTTTTTTTTTTTTTTTTTTTTTTCTTTTTTGCGGTACGCGGGCCTCTCACTGTTGTGGCCTCTCCCGTTGCGGAGCACAGGCTCCGGACGCGCAGGGTCAGTGGCCATGGCTCACGGGCGCAGCCGCTCCGCGGCATGTGGGATCTTCCCGGACTGGGGCACGAACCCGTGTCCCCTGCATCGGCAGGCAGACTCTCAAACACTGCGCCACCAGGGAAGCCCGACATTATTTCAATTCCATTATTTGAGTCATACAGATCATTAAAAAATGAGATAAAAATATCTCAACACTGGATTTTTTATATTAATTATTTATTTATGGTACTATAAATATGATGTAGCACTTCTTAGTATGACAATGGGGTTGTAGATATCTTTTAAAAGAGAATTTATTATTTAGAGATGTATATTGAAATATAACAGTTGATATGACATAATGACTGAGATTTGCTGGAAAATACTCTGGGAGATGAGAGGAGCCAGGAAGTTGGCAGGGAAGCTGATAATTTTGGAGGCTGGATAAATAGGAGTTCATTACACTAGTCTCTCTGCTATTGTATGTGTATATCTTATAAATTTCCTAGTATATAAAGTTAAAGAATACAGACAAAGAAAACCTAGAGAAGTAATTCATTTTACCTGATAAGTTTGTCAAATGAAAATAAGGAATTTGTAGCTTCCTATGTGTGATTAAATAACTCTTTTTCTGAAATCTCCACTCTAATTGCCCTGTCCTCATAAAAAACAAATTGGGCTTATACAGAAATTAGCAAAGCAGCATTCTCAAACAAGAAAAGCCAAAACAATTCTAGGAATTAAAGCTTGACATGGTCACATACTTGTGTTTTATACTAGCCCCTTCAACACTTTCTCTCTTTTGCTTACGTCCCTACTTAGGTCACCCTGGCTTTCCATCAACACCCTGTTAAAGCAAACACCTGCAGTGGCATTTTCTCTGCTCATTTCAGTGTGCCCATTAACCCTCTCTATCCCAGACTCTCTCTAAAGATAATCAATGTGAAAACCTTAAACCATAATTGTATAATTATATTCTCAATATTTAAACTTCTATATGACACCAAAACATTTTATTTATGCATTTTGTAATAGAGAACTGTCAACGCATCTCTTTTCTTCTGCAGAAATATTGGCAGAGCTTCAATAAATAAGATAAGCAAAATCAAGATGACTAGTTTCACCTTTTTTCAAAGGGCAGAGAAATAGATAAAGTTTATATTTCAAATGACAATATTATTCATGTAAGAGCATCACACATTTTGTTGATTCAGATCCCAAAAAGGGTTAGTCACCTCTTTCAAGTGCTTCCTCAGCTTTAACACACACAAAAGCACTAGCTATAGTCACTTGATTGCAACAATGAGGATGCACACCCTCTGAAGTTTAATGGGGCAGCTGTTCGAAGGTCAATCCAAGTTAACTACTCATTTTGGTCCTCCTATCTTTTGCTTGGAAGACACGCATATAAGAACAAGGGAGAGAGGGGTATTTTATTTTTTTAATGTGCTCCAGCAAATGCAAAACAAGATTTTAAACTTCTTTAATCACTTTGCTTAATGTTGTCTTTAAAGTCTGTTTAGATATTTGTTCTCATCTTTTTGTTCTAAAGCTTGCTCTTGTCAAAGCTGAATGTTTGGGCTTCCCTGGTGGCGCAGTGGTTGAGAGTCCACCTGCGGATGCAGGGCACACAGGTTCGTGCCCCGGTCCGGGAGGATCCCACATGCCACGGAGCGGCTGGGCCCGTGAGCCATGGCCGCTGAGCCTGCGCGTCCGGAGCCTGTGCTCCACAATGGGAGAGGCCGCAGCAGTGAGAGGCCCGCGTACCACCAAAAAAAAAAAAAAAAAGCTGAATGTTTTTTCAGTCAGTGCATTTTTTCTTCATAGTTGCATATATCATATCTCTCTTACTAAAGAAAGAATTCTGAGAAGAGAAAAGAGATGCAGCGTGTCCATCTCCACCCTGCTATCTGCACTTAAAAGGTCTCCCCACCCTTTCTCATTCTATAACTATTTATGCCTAAGAAGCATAAAGTCCTATGTTTCTATTTATGGAGATTTTTATACTGAGTTATAGAAGTTGCCAGATTGTCCTGAGTACAGTTTTTAAGGGATTACATAGCTGAGAGCCAATAGCATTTTTTGGCTTTCTTAAAGGAATCAGATAACAACACTCATTTTACACCAGTTTATCCATTTGTTTTTATTGCTGATTCTTCATAATGCATAATCAATGTTTTTCATGGTACAACTAGAAAACTACTAGCTCTCACAGAAATGCTATTTCAGCACACACATGAGTTCATGGTAGCACAAGATGAATAGTTTTAGTCTGGAAAGTATATACAATATAAACCAATGTTGCTCAAAACAAAATTTAGTACAGCATGGGGGTATGCTTTCTGTCTAGCTAGATGAATTATTTCATTCCAAAGTATAAGCATTTTCAAACACAAAAAATCTAAAAGTTTTCACATGTTTAATTTAAAAGCAGTTTCTTGACATTCATTGACTCAGGTTAAGATTTTCTCAATATTCTGAAACCCAACTAGAGGATCATTTTTACATTAATTGGTTTGAAAGTATAAATACATTTGTGTGGAAAAGCTTAGAATTCTCATTCTTAAAGAGAAGTGAATACACATAATTAAAGAAAGTGAATTTGATATGATACCCACAATTATACGCATGATGGCTAATCTTATATTGCATTATTAGAAGCATATGCTTTACTTTCTTATTGAATTAATGAGACTCAGAGATTATTCCTGTTCTGTAACTGAATCTGTTTTCAATTAGGAAAACTTTAAACTCTTTCCCCCAAGTTGATTTTTAATGAATGGTGTCTAAAATATACTTTGGTACTCCTTATATTTCAACGCAAAAATGGTTTGTACTAAGCTTTATCACCCATTACCATTTCTTTTCGTCCCAACTACTTGATCTTTCTCTTCCTTCTCCTTTGGACAGAAGTGTTTCAAAGGGAACTGTGGTAATTCTCTTAATGTTTAGTACAATTAGCAAAGATTCAAGAAAATGTCTCCCAATAGAGTGATTACATCATACAAGACTGGCTAGCTTAGTCATCCTACAACTATTTCCACGGCTTTGGTATTTAATCCACATAAATATACAGAGGCTGCCTCTTTGCTAATCTCCTTTTCTATGAGAATTGAATCATAGTTCTTTTGGATTGGACATATCACCATATGCCTTTTCCAAAATTTCATAGCAAGCACACGGTGAAAGAATGTTACTGTCTACCCATGAAATAAAGAAAAAGATGAGGATAGCGATTTGGTCGTAGTCTCTTTCTCTGACCTCTGTTTAAATGGTATCTTCCCATGATATTTTCCAGGACTATATGCTCCCCACAGAGCCATCTGTTTCATCTGGAGGGGAGGGTGGTAGAGTATGCTATGTTTCCTATTAAATGTGTCCAGAGTCAGACTCACCATTATTTTACTCCACCTCCATAGCCAAACTGTCCCCAGAAGTGAGTGTTCCTAACAAACTTTTTTCCCCTGTGGTCATAATTTCACAGCTTCTCTCATTGGACTTAGTTTTATAACTGTCATTCCCATTATCATTTTCAACAATCACTCCATTGCAAATGAGCAAGCTTGAATCTTTCACTTATTTCTTTGGCAATATTTCGTCAAATTTATTTAGACAAATAAATGTTCCATTGTTTTGAACAGCTAAATTGAATTAGCCCTCATTAATAGTGTTACTTTGTAAATAGCAGCATGTCCAAACATAAATAGTCCTGGCTGAGATAATGTTCTACACGAGTTGCTGATATCCTGGTATGCCTGTTCCAGACTCCAGGATATTGACTACAATGATCTGGTACCATCCCCATAACTTAGATATCTAACCAGAGTGATATTTTAAACCTTTCATTAATTAGATACCCTATAAAAAGCACTAAAAGTTTTACTGTTGCTGTGTTTTGGAAATGACTGAATCCACATGTGGAATAAGAGCTATGTAAGATTTACTATGAGGTTAATTTGAGCAAGAGGTTTAGACAACAAATTCTAAACACTATTCAAGGAGATCCTATTTTAGAGGAAGAACTTTCTCTGTGATAGGTATTATACTAAATTCAACAGTGAACAGACAGATATTAAGGTCTAGTTTCTCTTTTAATCTCCTTCCTTTAATTAACAACTAAAAGAAATCTTAGTTGAATGGTTCTTTTTTTTTTTAATCTTTTTCTTCCCTTGACTCTTCTGCATCTTACTAATGACTTTCCATTGGTTTTCCTATCTCACTCCCATCCACCCTGAGATTTCTCTTCTTTGTATTTAAGAATCTTATCTCTCTTTAAATAAAATGTTACCTCTACATCTCTAAAAATGTAGGTTTAATTGGAGAATGAACATCTTACTGAGGCTATTGTCTTACACATCACAATCTCTAATCATCTCAACATTCCTACAAGGTAGGTATTATGTTTTCCACTTTAGAGATAAGAAAAATAAGGTGTGCAGACATACTGTGTTGTATATCTAATGAGTGTCATAGTCAGGATTCACATTAATATCTGTTTGACTCCAAAGCCACCACTCTGCTTCACTCCACCCACTGTAGGTACTATATCTTCATCAACAATATCATGTACCAAAATGTTCATTGCAGCTCTATTTACAATAGCCCGGAGATGGAAACAACCTAAGTGTCCATCATCGGATGAATGGATAAAGAAGATGTGGCACATATATACAATGGAATATTACACAGCCATAAAAAGAAACGAAATTGAGCTATTTGTAATGAGGTGGATAGACCTAGAGTCTGTCCTACAGAGTGAAGTAAGTCAGAAAGAGAAAGACAAATACCGTATGCTAACACATATATATGGAATTTAAGAAAAAAAATGTCATGAAGAACCTAGGGGTAAGACAGGAATAAAGACACAGACCTACTAGAGAATGGACTTGAGGATATGGGGAGGGGGAAGGGTAAGCTGTGACAAAGCGAGAGAGAGGCATGGACATATATTCACTACCAAATGTAAGGTAGATAGCTAGTGGGGAGCAGCCGCACAGCACAGGGAGATCAGCTCGGTGCTTTGTGACTGCCTGGAGGGGTGGGATAGTAAGGGTGGGAGGGAGGGAGACACAGGAGGGAAGAGATATGGGAACATATGTATATGTATATGTATAACTGATTCACTTTGTTATAAAGCAGAAACTAACACACCATTGTAAAGCAATTATACTCCAATAAAGATGTTAAAAAAAAAAAAAAAAGATCCCTGAAGAAGTTTGGTTCTTCCAGTAAGGACTTATTGTTAATTACCCTAGGATTGGGATAGTTATGTTGTTCTACTCTGAATCTCTCTATGCTTTAATTAAAATATTAATATTCAGCCCTTTTCTTCTACAGTGTTCTAAGACTGTGTCTGTGTGTGTGTGTGTGTGTGTGTGTGTGTGTGTAAAGATCCAAACTCAATAAATGGTATCAGGTTCACTAGAAGCAAGCATTGAGAGGAGAATTCATGTGCAAGAAATTTATTAAGCAAGTGCTCCCAAGAGTAATCAGTCAGGAAATGAGGAAAGCAGGACAACAGAGGTGAAGAAGCCATGCAAAGGTGTGATTCCATGTGAAGTCCTAGCCTCACTTTCACCACCAGCCTCAGCTTCAGCCTGCTGGAGCTAAAAGCTCTAGAGTATAAATTACATATCATAGTTCGTCCCAACTGGAGGTAAAGGAGCTAGGCCTTAATCGGTCATTGACTAAGGGCCACTCCAGAAGGATGTGAACTCCCAGGTACTTCCAGTTCTGTGTAAACTGTTAATGCGCCTAGCAGCCATAGAGAAATTTTCCAAGAGAATCCGGATATAAACCACTAGAAGAAAGTCTACACAACTTGGGAGGGTAGGTAGAAGGATCTGAGGTAATTTGGGCAGCACACAAATAATTGGTGAAAGGATAATGGGAATTAGTTATAAAGCTAAAAACCCCAAAGAATGAAACTGTGAAATTATGACTACAGGAATGAGAAAATGCTTATTACCATTGCAGATGGTTGTTTATTAAGCATATGTTAGTTTACAAATAATGCTTTACCTGTCTGAAAAGGATTTGAGGGTACTGCAATTAAAGATACATATAAGGTATGAGTATTAAAATAGAAATGGAAAATTTCAAGCCTACAGCTACTGGGAGATACAAATTAATATATACCTAGGCTCCTGTGGTTATTGTATTTTTTATAATTAAATTTATATTTGAGTTTCCTGATAGTCATGGCAAAATGATAAGAACACTTAATATAAGATCTATCCTCTTAACAAATTTTAAAATATACAATACAGTATTGTTAACTATATGCACTATGCTATATAGTAGATCTCTAGGACTTAGTCATCTTGTATAACTGAAACTTCCTACCCTTTGGGTAATACCTCCCCTTTTCCCCATCTCCCCATCACCTGGAAATAACCATTCCACTCCCTGTTTCTATGAGTCTGACAATATTCCTCAGATAAGTTGGATCATATAATATTTGTCCTTCTGAGTTTGGTTTACTTCACTTAGCATAATGTCCTCCAGGTTCATCCATGCTGCTGCAAATGGCAAGATTTTCTTTTAAGACTGAATAATATTCCATTGTATGTATACCGCATTTTTTCATCCATTCGTTCATTGATAGATATTTAGGTTGCTTCTACGTCTTGACATTTGTGAACAATGATGCATGAACATGGAGCAGATGTTCAATATAATGAACATAGGGGTGCAGATATTTCTTCAAGATACTGATTTTAATCCCTTTGAATATATACATTGCTGAAACATATGGTAGTTTTATTTTTAGTTTTTTGACGAACTTCCATAATTTTTTTCACAGTGGCTGCACCAATTTACATTCCCACCAACAGTTTACAAGGATACCAATTTCTCCACATTTGTTATCTTTTTTTTTTTTTGATAAAATCCATCCTAACAGGTGTGAGGTGATATCTCATTGTGGTTTTCATTTTAATTTCCCTGATGGTCAGTGATGTTGAGCATCTTTTGCTATACCTGTTGGCCATTTATATGTTGTCTGTGGAAAAACTGTTTATTCAAATCCTTTGCTCATATTTTAATCAGATTATTTGTTTATTATTGAGTTGTAGGAGTTCCTTATACTTTGGAGATTAACCCCTTATCAAATATGTGGTTTGCAAATTATTTCTCCACAGGTTCCATTCCATTGGTTACTTTTTCTCTCTGTTTCCTTTGCTGTGCAGAAGTTTCTTAGATTATGTAGTCCACTTGTCAGTTTTTACTTTTGTTGCCTGTGTTTTGGTATCATATACAAGAAAATATTGCCAAGACCAATGTCATTAAGCCTTTCCCCTATGTTTTCTTCCAAGAGTTTTAGAGTTTTAAGTCTTATGTTCAAGTCTTTAATCCATTTTGAGTTCTTTTTGCGTATGGCACAGGTAAGGGTCTAATTTCATTTTTTTGTGAGTATCGAGTTTTGCAAACACCATTTTCCCATTGTGTATTCTTGGCACCCTTGTCAAAAGATCAGATGACCATATATGTAAAGGTTTATTTCTGGGCTTCCTCTTCTGTTCCATTGGTTTATATGTCTATTTTAATGTTAGTATCATACTCTTTTAATTACTGTAGCTTTGTAATATATTTTTTAACATCTTTATTGGAGTATAATTGCTTTACAATAGTGTGTTAGTTTCTGCTTTGTAATAAAGTGAATCAGCTATACATATACATATATCCCCAAATCTCCTCCCTCTTGCATCTCCCTCCCATTCTCCCTATCCCACCCCTCTAGGTGGTCACAAAGCACTGAGCTGATCTCCCTGTGCTGTGCAGCTGCTTCTCACTAGCTATCTGTTTTACATTTGGTAGTGTATATACGTCCATGCCACTCTCTCACTGCGTCCCAGCTTACTCTTCCCCCTCTCCATGTCCTCAAGTCCATTCTCTACGTCTGTGTCTTTATTCCAGTCCTGCCCTTAGGTTTTTCAGAACCTTTTTCTTTTTTTAGATTCCATATATATATGATAGCATACAGTGTTTTTCTCTTTCTGACTTACTTCACTCTGTATGACAGACGCTAGGTCCACCCACCTCACTACAAATAACTCAATTTTGTTTCTTTTATGGCTGTGTAATATTCCATTGTAGATATATGCCACATCTTCTTTATCCATTCATCTGTCCATGGACCCTTAGGTTGCTTCCATGTCCTGGCTACTGTAAATAGAGCTGCAATGAACATTGCGGTACATGACTCTTTTTGAATTATGGTTTTCTCAGGGTATATGACCAGTACTGGGATTGCTGGGTCGTATGGTAGTTCTGTTTTTAGTTTTTTAAGAAACCTCCATACTGTTCTCCATAGTGGCTGTATCAATTTACATTCCCATGGTGCATGTAATATATTTTGAAATCAGGAAGTGTGATGCCTCCAGCTTTGTTCTTTTGCAAAGTTGTTTTGGCTATTTGGGGGTCCTTGGTGGTTCCGTATGAATTTTAGAATTGTTTTTTCTATTTCTATAAAAATGTCATTGGGACCTTGATAAGAATTGCACTGAATCTGTAGATCACTTTGGGTGATATAGACATTTTAACAATAGTAAGTCTTACAGTCCATGAACATGAGATGTCTTTCCATTTACTTGTGTCTGCTTTGAGTTCTTTCATCAGTGTTTTATAGTTTTCAAAATACAAGTCTTTCACCTCCTTGGTTAAGTTTATTCCTAAGTATTTTATTATTTGTAATGCCATAGTAAATGGGATTGTTTTCTTAATTTCTCATTCTGATGGTTCATTGTTAGTGTATAGAAATGCAACTGACTTTTGCATGTTGATTTTGTAGCATGCAACTTTGCTGAATTTTTTTATTAGTTCTAACTTTTTTTTTTTTTTGGTGGAGTCTTTAGGGTTTTCTAAATATAAGATCACGTCGTCTACAAACAGAGATAAATTTACATCTTCTTTTCCAATTTGGATGCCTTTATTTCTTTTTTCTTGCCTAACTGTTCAGTCCAGGACTTCCAGTACTACATGGGATAGAAGTGGTGAGAGTCACCATCATTGCCTTGTTCACATCACAGAGGAAGAGACAAAGTTGAAATTTAAATGAGTTGTGGTTTTGCAAAGTGAGACCATGCAGGTAAAGCACTCAGCAAAACAGCAGTGTTAACATGGCCTTCAAGGCCCTATGTAATCTGGTTGTACTCTCCAAACAGATCCTTTACTCCAGCCAGCCTGCTGATCTTCTTTCTGTCCTTGAAAACTAAAACTCTCCTATTCTAGCACATTTGTACTTATTTCTCTTACTTCAATCTGCCCTCTTGTGACTGGCTCTTTCCTCCTGCTGGGTCCCAGCTCTAAAGTTCCATTCTCAGAAAGGCTTTCCTGGACTACCCTCATTCTTTATCATGCTACCTGTTTCATTTATTTTTCAGCACTTGTGAATATCTGAAATATATTCAGCCCTTCATTTGCTTATTGTTTGTCTCTCCCCCAACAAGAGAATATAAACTCCTTGAAAGCAAGAACCACGACTATAATACCTAGAACAATACCTGGAATCTAGCAGACCTGAGATAAATGTTTGTTTAAAGAATACATTCATTATTATTATCTCTGTTCTGAAGGATGATATGATCTGATGGGAGAAGAGAGATAATTACAACTGAAGTAAGATTTCTAAAGCTTCATGGCTTCCCAGGGGATTCTTATATGGTGCTGAAAAGCAGGGTCTGATTGGGAAATGCATTTTTCCCCACCAATCCTTGGGATACAACACAATATGTCCCCGACTTATTTTATGCAACCTTCTACAAGAGAATTCCAACATCTGTACACCTACCAGCATCTGCATCTGTATATGCTAACCTCTGCCCTGTTTCCATGGTGCCCCTGTCCATGCAGATAAAAAATAAATGTTAGGGCAGCTGTATTCAATATGCAGAATTAAGATTCTTCCTGCTCCAAGGCAAGTTAAATGAAATATAATATCTTTAATTTTTAAAAATCTATTTCATGTCAGAAAATTGTTCCTATAGATTGTTTTTTTTAGTGGCTTTATTTAGCCATTTTCCTGTTCTCAGCTTCCGGCTCAAAATTCTGGTATTTCACTGATGTGTTAATTTTAGGGGCAAATGCCTAATCAGAATTTTAAGGATAATTAGTAGGTTGGCTGAATTTCAGGAAGAAATACTAGCGGTGTTTTCAACAGGTTGGCAGGATGTCTCCAATTATAAAGATGGAGGAAATAAAATCAACAGGATGGTAAAATCCATTGAGGGACAGCTTGCATTTTATAGGAAAAGATGTAACTTCATTTAGCTTTGGTCTTTATGTCTTGCAAATGTGCTTAGCACTCCTATATCCCATGGGTCTCAGCGTCAATATTTATATGCTGGAATATTTCATTGCCTCATAAATCAAGAGGTAACCAAGTATTTTTACTCTCTGGAAAAAATGTGTTATACCAGGTAGTTTCAGACAGCTCTACTTCTCACTCACACTTTTATGCATAGACTCTCAGGATTATACAAAGCTAGATAAACAAGAAGGTTTGATCTTTCTCCTCTTGCTCCTTATATTAGATATTAACCATATCTGATTTTTAGGTAAATGTGATCCAACTCCAACCAAAATTTAAATCATGGAAACCCAAGGATAAGGATTGGAGGTTTTGTGTGTTTCATTTTAATATAAATTTCAAAAATCTCTCTCAGGGAAATCCTAGTACTTTAAATACCAAATTCAGGTTTAAAGCTGACACTCCTCCAAAAGGAATAGAAAAAGCATCTAAATAAACGATCCCTAAGGACTCAAAAAAACAACAAACATTAAGAACATACATTACTTTCAATAGTCAGAAACGGTATTTCTCAAGGGAGCAGGTATTCACCTTATGAAGACCATTCTCACATGGAGTTCCAGATACAAGCCTCCTTCCCCAATTCCACAGAGGGTTCTGAGTTCTTAAATATTTTGTATCCCAGTTTCCTAGATGCCTACGTTCTGGTTTCTATTCCAAACCCTTCACTCCATCAATATCTTCCATCTATATTATATAGAGAGAAGAATCTAGGCACCTGGACAGAGTGAGCTCATCCATCTGATAGGTGGTCCTGTATTCTACCAACCAAGCCCCATGTCTCTCAATAAATGAGCTGTTTCCCAAATTGTGTTCTATGGGATATTCATTCTCTCTCTCTCTCTCTCTCTCTCTCTCTCTCTCTCTCTCTCTCACACACACACACACACACACACACACACACACACACATATAAAAGAAGTCTGTAGTGAAATAAGTTTGAAAGATGTAGATTTAAAACAAAATATATCTATCTATTAGAGAATTTGTCAAAGAATTTAATGTGTTATTGTGCATTACAAATCTCAAAAAATGTGATAGAAGATACAGTATTTTCTAAATATACTTGACCACAAATCATTTTTTTAAGGAACATCCTTTATTGACACAATTATTTATTGATCTCCTTGTGTTGGCTTTAGTGAATGCATAGCAAGATGAAGAATCAGATTTCCTGCCCTAAAGAAGTTTATAATTCAGGGAACAGATCATATTCTCTATAACTGTTCTCTAGTTAAGTAGCCACTGGCCACATATGGCTATTTAAGTTTGATTAAATAAACTTAAATAACATTCAAATTTTTCAGTTCCTTAGTCTCACTAATCATATTTCAAGCTCTTAATAGACACATAGTGGCTAATGACTGCCATATTGGTGGCGCTAGTATAGAACATTTCTATCATTGCACAATATTTTATTGGACAGAACTACTCTAGGACATTATACTATTTTTCTTAACTGCATACTAATAATCACAGTCTTTCATTTTTTATATAATTTTTCTTCCAAAGACTACAAACATTATCAGATCTTATCCAACCACAAGTCATTCTTTTATTGGACTTGAGAAATTTCACTCATGCTTGGTAGAAATTATTCTTACTTCTATTATTACTTTACTTTCTTAATGAATTGCTTCTGGATCCATTATGTTACCTGAACTCAAGAACACTGACAGGAGTGAACAATCAGATCATATTAGATCAACCACACAGTGACCCTAGAATCAGAGATTTTCAAATCTGGAAAAGCCCCTAATGATTTATTCCAATTCCCTCAGTTTTGAAACTTATAAATTGAAGCTCAGAGACATAGGAACTTGGCCTTTGTCACAAAGATACTAAATGCCAAAGCTACTTAAATCCACCTAAGTCAGTCATAGTGACTGTACACAACTCCCTGGGTCTTAAATATTTTCCTTCAGAAAGGAAAGTTATGGCATAGCACACTACTGGCTAATAGGTGTAGCTATACACAGCAGGGATTTTTCTATTGATATTCTTATGCTAATGGTATAAAATGGAGATCTTCTCCATGAGATTATTATCCTTGGCATTAAATTTAACTTTTACTGAAACTCAGTATGTGTTGTAAATAGTAAGCCCTATAGAGAAATCCTCAGTGACACTATGTCCATGTGTGTGCACACATATGTATAGGATCAGGAAAGAAAATGCAGATTTTTATTTCTCAGTATTCAATTATATCATAATAAATATTTCACACTTTTATAGCACTTGACAGTTCCAGTGGCCTTTACACACATTATCTTATTAATCTCACAGCATCCTGTGAAGTAGGTATTTTTTAAAAAGGAGAAAACTGAGATTCAGAGAGATTAAGAATCATACAGTCCTGAGTCACATGAATGATATGCAGGGACTAAAATTCATTTTGTTTTTGTCTCTAAAGCTGATGCACTTACTATCACATCATAGCTACCCTCCCTTAAAAAACATGGAAAGGACTTCCCTGGTGGCGCAGTGGTTAAGAATCTGCCTGCCAATGTCCGGGAAGATCCCACATGCTGCGGAGCAATTAAGCCCGGGCACCACAACTACTGAGCCTGCGCTCTAGAGCCCATGAGACACAACCATTGAGCCCGCGTACCTAGAGCCCATGCCCCGCAGCAAAAGAAGCCACCACAATAAGAAGTGTATGCACCACAACAGAGTAGCCCCCCCGCTCGCCGCAACTAGAGAAAAGCCCATACACAGCAACCAAGACCCAACACAGCCAAAATTAAATTATTTAATTAATTTTTAAAAAAACATGGAAAAAAATCCCTGTGTACCGTTGGTGGGAATGTAAAATGGTACAACTGCTATCAGCAACAGTATGACAGCACCTCAAAAAATTAAAAATAGAATTACCATATGATCCTGCAATTCCACTTCTGGATATATACCCAAAAGAATTGAAAGCAGGATCTTGAAGAGATATTTATAAATCCACGTTCATAGCAGCATTATTCACAACAGCTAAAACATGGAAGCAACCCAATATATGGTACATATATACAATGAAATATTACTCAGCCTTAAAAAGGAAGGAAATCCTAACATATCCTAAAACGTGGATGAAACTTGAGGACATTATGCTAAGTGAAAGAAGCCAATCACAAAAAGACAAATACTATATGAGTCCACTTATATGAAGTACCTAGAGTAGTCAAATTCATAGAGAAAGTGGAATGGTGGTTGCCAGGGACTGGGAGAAGGAGAGAATGGGGAGTTATTGTCAAATGGATATAGAATTTCAGTTTCATAACATGAAAAGGTCTATGGAGATGGATGGTAGTGACAGTTGCACAACATTATGGATGTATTTAACACCACTGAACTGTACACTTAAAAAGGATTAAGATGGTAAATTTTGCTATGCGTATTTTACTACAATTAAAAAATAGCAAAATCACTCCCATTGAGCACATCAGTTATATTCCCCCCAAACTATTTTTACAACAAAATAAAGCATGAAAAATTACCAGGTACCTAAACCATATTCAGAATTCTGCTTCTAGAATTACCACAGCCTAAATGGACTAAGACAGACAAGTAGCTTCAAGATCAGAAAAGATAGTGTAGAAGACTTAAGAGCATGGGCTCAGGAGTCAGACAGTTTGGGTTCTATTTCCTGTTCTGTGTTTCTCCTTCTGTTGTCTAGATAGATGAAGCCAATGGAATTGAAGAAGAATAGCCCACAGAAACCTCTCATGAACTTCTTCATGCTCTTTCCCCACTTCTGACTAAGTGGAATGGATATGACTACTGCAGCCATGGACATGGTATGTTGTGTTGACAGAGTCCCTATCTACCTATATCCCTGAATAATGGCAGAGCCTCCATCAACACGGGGTCCAAAACAACCACAAAAAGGAGACCTGCACTGCTCACATGTTCACCTGCCAGAGACTACTACATGTGCAAGAGACAAACTCCTATTATTGCAAGCCACTTTATATGTGGGTGTATTTGTTATAGCACTCAGCATTACCCTAACAAATACACCAATTTGCGTGTCACTAAGTCAGGGAGAAAGCTTTCCAACCTCTCTAAGACTTGTGACTTTTTAGGTATTTTCCAATACTTCATTTAAGTTTTGCAATGCCTGAAAAAGTAAAGTCTTCTTTTACCTGTCATGTATCATGGGGAACAATAAAAAAGTGTAGGATCAGAGCATGACTAGAATTTTATTGATGACCCAAGGCAAAATAATATTCAGCCTGCTCTTTTGCAGCAGTATTAGATCTGCTGCTCTTTCAGCAGTAAAATCCTGTTTTGTCAGCAGCTACTGAGAGTAGATATGACTCAGAGGACACATAAAAGCATACATGTAAGGTAATTAGCTATTATGTTTAGAAAACTATTTTTTGCAACTTAAGTGCACTCTAACATTTCATATTTTAAAAAATCAAAATCATATTCAGGGCTTCCCTGATGGCACAGTAGTTGAGAGTCTGCCTGCCGATGCAGGGGACACAGGTTCGTGCCCCGGTCTGGGAGGATCCCACGTGCCGCAGAGCGGCTGGGCCCATGAGCCATGGCCGTTGAGCCTGCGTGTCTGGAGCCTGTGCTCCGCAACAGGAGAGGCCACAACAGTGAGAGGCCCGTGTACCGCAAAAAAAAAGAAAAAAAAAATCATATTCAGTATGCAGAATCTCAAAAACGTTATGCTCTTCTATTTATGCCCTAATTGCATGAGACAGAAGAAAGGTACAAATGGTACACAAGGACATGCAGAAAGAATCACAAATTTTAGATATCTAAGAGAACTTAAAGATCACTGAGCACCACAGAGGAAGAAAGCAATGCCTGGAAATATTGTGAACTGCACAATATCATTCCAAAAGAGTTAGGACTAAAATTCAGTTCTCAGTGTTTTGTTTTGTTTTTCAGAAAACACTCATTTTTCAGATCAACTTCCAATGATTTAGAATTGTGGAATCTTGTTTCTGTGACATTATTCTTTAACTTTTCTTCAAAAAGTGATATTATATCATGATTTATTTTATAATATTTGAGTTTGCAAGAGCAACAATTCTGAGACCTACCAGTATCTTATACATAGATGGTACTCAACAAATATTGATAGGTTGAGGTTATGTCCATCAAGATTCATGGCCTAAGATAAGGTTTTTGCTATGACCCCACGGTCCAAATGTCTAGGGTTCCTATTTAAAAAAAAAAAAGTTTAGAAAACCCAGAGTGAGAAACAGGTTAATTATAGAGCAAAATATTTACTCTTAAATACTAAATATTTCTCAGGACCCAAACATGACTTTTTATGATTATAACATAAACTAACCACTACTTATGTTTTGAACATATTCAAAAGACTTCTGGATCAGCCACAACAGAATAACAGGAATGGGATTTACTCTCACTATAAAAAAGAAATATATAACTGAAGAAAATATATAAAACAACTTTTTAGGCACTAGACAAAAGACAATGTAGACTGTGTTCCTGAGAGAAGAGAAATGCACAAGGTGAGTTTTGAATTTGCTTCAGTATTCTACCTTTCCAAGCTGCAGCTGTGGACCAAACAAAGATTTCACTTTCAGCCAGAGGGAACAGAGCACAGAGATGCAACTTTCCAGAAAACAACAGAATAATATCTTTAAGGTATTGTAAAACAAAAACTGTCAGCCTAGAATTGTATTTATATTTGCCTGCATATTTACTATTTTCAGTGCTTTTCATTCCTTCTGGTAGATCAGAGGTCTGCACACATTTTCTGTGAAGGGCCAAAGAGTACATATTTAAGGCTTTGAAAACATTGTAAGTAGATTTTCAGACAAACGAAAAAGAAATTTGTCATTAGTAGACCTGCACTGCAAGAAATGTTACAAGATGGCCTTCAGGTTGAGGCTTAATGATTCTAGCATTAAGGATGTACACCTTAATGACTGTGAGCCAAATTAAACCAGCTACCTGTTTTTGGTTGGTCTATGAACTAAGGTGATTTTCACACATCTAAGTGGTTGGAAAAAAATCAAAAAATAATACTTTGAAAATTATATGAAATTCAAATGTTATTATTCACTTAAAAAGTTTATTAGAACACAGTCATAATCATTAGCTTACAAACTAACTATGGCTGCTTTCACTCTACAATGGCAGAGTTGAGTAGTTGTAACAGAGACTGTATTGCCCACAAAGCCTTAAATATTTACTCTTTGGCCCTTCATAGAAAAAGTGTGCAGACCTCTGATCTATCAGAAGGAATGAAAAGCACTGAAAATAGTAAATATGCAGACAAATATAAAAAAAAGACTCTCCTCTTTTTCTACTTTATTTAAAAAATTGTTTAAAGCAAAAGTAATAGAAGTGGATTAGGAGATTTAAGCACATGTAGAAGTAAAAGGTATGACAATAATAGGAAAAATAATACAAGGGGAGTAAATAGAAACATAGCACTGTAATATCCTTATATTATACATGAAGGGGTATGCCTTAGTCAGATCAGACTACTATAATAAATACCACAGACTGGATGGCTTAAACAACAAACATTTATTTCTCACAGTTCTAGAGGCTGGAAAATCCAAGATCAAGGTCCTGGCCAATTCTATTCCTGATGAGAGCCCTTTCCTAGTTTGTAGATGACATGCTATATCCACATGAGGAGGAGAGAGGAATCATCTCTCTCATGTCTCTTCTTATAAAGGCACTAATCCCATCATGGTGGTTCCACCCTCATGACCCAATTGCCTCTCAAAAGCTTCACCTCCAAATACCATCACTTGGGGGGATTAGGGCTTCAGCATATGAATTTTGGGGGGACACAAACATTCAGTCCATAGCATGGAATAATATTAACTCAAGTTAAGTTGTGGTAAGTTAAAGATGTATATGTTAATCTCTACAGCAACATCTAAAATAACAAAATAAGGAGATAAAAAGAAAGATAAAATAGAAGAGTAGAAAATATTCAATTAATCAAAAATAAGGAAGAAGAGGAAAAAAACAAAGAACAGGGGGAAAGAATAGAAAAACAAAAGTAAGATGGTAGTCTTAAATGTAACCATATCAAAATTACAGTATATCTAAACATTCTAATTAAAAGGCAAAGACTGTCAGACTGGGAAAAAATCAAGACCAAATACATGTTCTCCATAAGAGATGTATTTAAATATAAATATGCAGATAGGTTGGAAATAAAATGATGGTAAAATATATACCACACAAACAATATACATAAAGCTGGACTGATTATATTAAAAATCAGACAAAGAATGCTTCAAGTAAAGGAATAATAATAAAGATGATTGAGGGACATGCCTTAATGAGACAAGGATCAAAGAATATTGAAGATGTGAAAAATACTATCAAACAATTAAAGAACACTAGGTGAAACCAGTTAACTGGGATTTATATAACAGTACATAAAGCAACTGCAGAATTCACATTCTTTTGAAGCACACATAGAACATTCACAATATAGACCATGTGTTGAGCCAAAAAAACAAGCCTTAATTTCAAGGGATTGAAAACATAAGAATACATTTTCAAACTAAATTAGAATTATATTAAAAAATCAATAACAAAAAGATACTTGTAATATCCCCAAATACTTGGAAACTAAGAAATATAATTCTAAATAAGACATGAGCCTAAGAAAAAAAATCACAAAAGAAAATAGAAAATATTTTGACCTGCATTATAAGGGAAACACAACATATTAAACTTTGTGGAATGCAATTAGGACAGTCTTTAAAAGGTAATTTATATCTTTAGATGCTTATATTAGAGAAGAAACATTTAAAATTAATGATCTAAGACACTATAAAGAACAAGAAAAATAAGATCAAATTAAACTCAGAATAAGTAAAGGGAGGAAAGAATAAATGTGTAAATCAACTGGTATATAAAGTAAACAAACAATAGAGAAAACTAACAAAACTGAAACTCATTGGCAAGTATTATCAAACATTTGAGAAAAAAATAACTACAACCCTCCAATCTTAAACCAATATTTTCCTAAAATATAAACAGTCCAAACATTTTAATTAAAAAGCAGACATTGGGCTTCCCTGGTGGTACAGTGGTTGAGAATCTGCCTGCTAATGCAGGGGACATGGGTTCGAGCCCTGGTCTGGGAGGATCCCACATGCCGCAGAGCAACTAGGGCCATGAGCCACAACTACTGAGCCTGTGCGTCTGGAGCCTGTGCTCTGCTACAAGAGAGGCCGCGATAGTAAAAGGCCCGCGGACCGTGATGAAGAGTGGCCCCCACCTGCCACAACTAGAATAAGCCCTCGCACAGAAACGAAGACGCAACACAGCAAATATAAATAAATTAATTAATAAACTCCTACCCCCATCATCTTCTTTAAAAAAAAAAGCAGACATTGTCAGAGTGGATGAAAATGTAAGACCCAATTATACACTATCTTTTAAAAAAAAGCTTCAAATATAAAGATATAGATATATTTAAAGTAAATTCATGGAAAAACACGTGCTTTGCAAATATTAATCATAAAGTTGTGTCTTAGTGTGTTAAGGCAGCTGTAACAGATACATAAACTGGGATAACAGAAATTTTATCTCACAGTCTTGGAGACTGTGAAGTTAAAGATCAAGGTGCCAGCGGATTCCATGTTTGGTAAAGGCATGCTTCCTGGTTTACAGAAGGCTGTGCTCTCTCCTGGCAGAAGGGGCAAGGGAGCTCTCTTGGATCCTCTTATAAGGGTACTAATCTTATAATCTTTTATAAGGGTGGAGCCTTCATGACCTAACCCATCTCCAAATGGCCTCACCTCCAAATACCATCAAACTAGATATTATGTTGCAACATATGAATTTTGGGGACACAAATCTTCAGTCTATAGCATCTGGGGTGGTTGTATTAATATTAGACAAAGTAAACTTTACAACAAGAAATATTACCAAGGATAAAGATAAAGGAATCCTAATGATAAAAATATCACTTCACCTAAAAGTATGCACCTAAAAGTAGAACTTAAATGAAGCAAAAACTAAATACACCTAAAAGTAGAACTTTTATGCACCTAAAAGTAGAACTTAAATGAAGCAAAAACTATTTAAGGAGAAATAAATACTTGAATATTTCAAAACTCTTTTCTAAGTAATTGATAAAATAAGTGGACAGAAAATCAGTAAGGATATAGAAGACTAAATAACTATAAATTGACATTCATAAAATATTCCAATGACAGAAGAATATGCATTCAAGTACACATGGTATATTCACCAAAATAAACTATATGTTGATCATAAATCAGGTTGCAATAATTTTTAAAGACTGAATAAAGTTTATATTGATTTTCATGCTTTTTAAAAATAAAATTTTTTGGAAGAAGTCTTTTAATAGGCTTAAGGAATCCTATCTCATACTACTTGATGACAAAATCCAACTAAAAATAATGTCATCAATTGGATTTTAAAAATTAGTATTCTATTTTCTCTTCCAGGTTATTTTACAAAGCAAGTAATATCTCACAATGTATGAAAGAAAGCCTCTCAGTGAGGAAAATTTTTTAAACCAATAAATCAAAAGATAAGCGATCAAAACTCGAATATTCTGAAAACCAGTTGTAGGCATTGTGCTCATGTCATATCAAAAGCAATAAATAATAAAAAGTCCTAGAATATTCTTTCAAATAATTAAAATATTTTAAGGAAATTGTGAGCCACCTCAAAGAAGAGAATAGTACTGGTGAGTCAGATTCCTTTCTAATTCAAATGGCAGTTATGAATATAACTCAAGGTTGTTTTTCATGTTGTATATGGAGCTCTACAAAAAGTATTTCTGTTTAGGGTAGATAATCTATCAAAATAAAGCTGGCCGAGCTATAACATGAATACATATTAGGTTACGTAGGCATACAGCCTGATTTTTTTTTTTTTTACCAATCCAGTGGTGGAATGGTGCTGTTTATGTTTTCTTTAAGTATATATGGTTTGTTTTGTTTTGGTTTGGTTTGGTTTTGGTTTTAATGTAGAAGGTATCCGGCACTGACATCTAGTCTTGTATTGAGATAGCAAAGAATGTGGAAAGTCTTGGATATCTATGATCAAAGTCAAAAGTATTGAAGAGGTATTGATATGTGGTTCTTAAGAAGCCCAGAGAACCAGAAAAAAAGAAGAAACAAAACAAACAAAAAAAAAACGCTGGAGGGGTAAAGGAATCAAGACACTGGCACAGAGAGGTTAATGAATGATTTGGGAACAATGATTAAAGAAAGGCTGAATCAGAGCTCAGAGAACCTAAAAGAACAGATAAGAGAGAGGTTTGTCAATCACTATAGAAGGCAAAGAAAGTAAAAAGCAGGTCAAGAAAATTAATTGTGCAGTTCAAGCCCCATGTCCATAATTTGTATAGAACTAGAGCTCAAAAATAGAAAGTAGGTTCCAGGCATTCAGGGAGGAACCTACGATGACAGGTGAGAAACTAGACCCAGAGTTACATAAGTGTCAAAGTCAAAAACCCACCTAAAGCAACTACATTTCAGCAAGCAAAACCAAGACAAAAGAGATTAGCTAGGACCCTAAAAGAATGAGATCCAACCCTGGAAATGTAAGTACAACTATTGAGCAGATAAGTACACACAGTTGTTATGTACATGAAGCTTCATCTGGATCCACATATGGGTAGCCTGGTTAATAAGGAAAGGAACAGCAAGTTGGGCTTTAAGCTGACCTAAGATCCTCTGAAATATGCAACCTTCCCAGAAGCAGAACTAAGACCAGGAAAAACACAGCAATCAGGTGGAGAGGCTCACTTACTATGAGCAACAATGAATCAGGAAAGTACCAGACCATTTCTACCACAGAGACCGAGGTTTTCAATGTGATTTAAAGGGACATTAAATTTTATATATCTTTTAAATGATTCAGCTATTTATAAATATCAATAGTGTTAAAGTTCTAATTTCATAAAATGTTGAAACAAGAACTACACCAAAGATTAAAAATCATGGGCTGAAAGTCTAAAACCCCTATGAGTGTAAACTTAAATACATAAAAGGCCATGTAAATTGCTATAACTCTACCATATTAGTAAAAGATAATTATTAAATGGAATATTATTGTCTATTTTCCTCTACAATAAAAGCAGTTAAAAGACTATTGATTATCTCCAGATTTTATGAAGAATTTGTTTTCACAGAAGTCTCCTAATCAAAAATCTCTAGAGAACGAGTAAGCACTGTCATGCCCAACAGCCCATGTGAAGGCAGACAGGGATCAGGCACAACTGTTGAGTATGGTCTACAGTGGAGTGACAGAGGTGGCCTGGGTCATTGCCCTCAACTCTGCCTTTGTTATCTCTATAAAGTTGACTTCATTGAGAACTCACACTCCCTGAGCCCAAACAGACAGAGGAAAAATGTGCTTAAATCATTTAACTGCTTTCCCTCCCCTTTCTCATTGCCTTTCTTTTACCCCCAAGACTTCTGGGCTCCTCTCTTGCCTCCCCTTCCCAAGTTCTGAAAAAGTCTCATTTCTGTTCTTCTAGACATCCCCCTGAGGACACAGGTATATCTTGTGAGAGCTTCTCCCAAGAATTGAATCCTGGCCCCAAATCTAGGGTTCAGTTCTGCAGTTGGTATAGATTTCTATTTGCTGCTTTCTTAAAGACAAATATTGACCATTGTCTAGAGTGCCTCAGTTGTCCTTCACCAACCAGAAACCTTGTTATTGACTACTGCTTCCTGCACCCATGCACCTCCACTCCATCACTAGCCTTAGCCACTTGATCAGCTACTCGCTAGTCTAATTTAATACCTACAGAACACCCACCAAGCCTCTTTTACAGAGCAGGTCCCTCTAGAATAATTTTGCTTCCACTCTTTCCAAAGGCGAGTGTACACATTCTTCACTTACTCTCTTAATAAGGTAACAATATTACATGAAGTAGTTCCTGGGGTCAAGGTCCAAAGCCATGGGCTACATGAAAAGAAAGTTACTAAGACAACCCACTATGATTTCCTGATCTCCCCAGATATGTTTATTAGGAAAACAGAGACTATCAGAGAGGCTGGAAATGATTTTGTCCCCTCTACAAACCGCTGAGAGAGTATTTCTGAGTGTGCAGAGGATAGCTGAGCTCATTACCGAGTGAAATAGAAACTACCTACAGCTAATGGTAAAACTAATGAATTATGAAGTCACTTCCGCATTATTTCCTTCAGGTATAAAATGAGGAAGTTGGGCTAGGTCAGCTCTGAGGCCTCCTTAAGTTCTAAAAATCTATGATCTGTATAGAGTGCCTCCATTTAAATTGACATTTAATGTTAAACATACAAAAACTTATTGACAATAGAATGTACTTTCTGTGAGCGCCAAAATAGAATCAGTATGGCTAAAACTTGAGGTTTTAAAGGAAGTTATAAAGCCTATGCTTAAGAATTGAGAAGCCATAACTTAAACTTAATTTGTGCAGTACCCATGAGTTCTGAATAATAAGGCACTTGAATCCACAAAGCATTTGACAAATTCCAATTCATAACCATTTGTTTATCAGCATATTTCCAGATCCCCAAGTACAGTGGAAATTGTAAATGCAGTATTATATAGGAATGCACAATTCATTTTCATTCAGGAAATGATACCATGGAATAAGAAATTTTACGAAATGTATTTCGTCATTTTAAAATCTGTGGTCATAAAGGCAACTAGGCAATGCAAGTAGGGTGGTAGGAATACAATGCTCCATCTCCCTGGTCATAACCGAATGGCCCCAATTTCCAGTCATTCATGTTTTCAGGAACATGGGTCTCCATTTCAACATGTCTTAATAGTTATGAATGACTTGTTTTCAGCATAAATACTAATGTGCTTTTCTACATTAGTTCATTATGGAATAATGTACATCAATTTCATGCATAATTTGCACTTTTATAGCTGAAACATCAAGAAAAAACATTATCATTAAATGTTGATTTATGAAGCAAAAAAAATCATTTTTATTTCAACCCCATGTTTATCAGACCAGAAAGAACTTAGAATTATGCAGAGATATCACATTGTTCCTGAGAGGTCTTCTCTTCCCCATATCAATGTCTATTCCTGCCTGCTGGCTGCTGCTTTCTAGGCAGAATTTCTAGGCATAGAAAGTTGTTCCGTTCCTTGTAAGAACAGAAGTTTCACTCTAAAACAAGGGTCAGCAAACCACAACTAATGTGCTATGTGCACTGGCTGCCTATTCTGCCTGTTCTTAGCTCTAGAACTAAGAATGATTATTATGTTTTTAAATGGTTGTAAAAAGAAAAAAAGAAAAATATTTCAAAACATGTAAAAATTATATGAAATGCAAATTTCAGCATCCAATAAATGAAATTTAAAACACAGCCAGTTTCACGTGTTTACATATTGTCTATGGCTGCTCTTCTGCTATAACATGAAGTCAAAATGTCGCAACAGAAACCATATAGCCCACAAGTTATACTTACTAACTGGTCCTTTAGAGAATAAGTTTGTTGACCCCTGACCTAGAACACCTAGGAAATTGCCTTGTGGCCTCAACTCCTGCAAATGGAAATGTGTTCTGTTTCTCATTCTTAATACAAAGTCAAATTTAAAAGTCAACACTTTTCTTTAACACAGAAGCCCTCTACAAAAACATCTCCATTTTTCTTTCTAAAACTCCTGCCACAATTCTTCAGACTCAGTCACTTGCTCAAAAACAGTGTCTCCACTTTTCTCCCTGTTTCTTTCCTTGCAGGGAACTCACCACCTCAATTACCCTATTTAATCCACCTTATTCTTCTCTGTCCCAAAACCCAAAGAGATTTCTTCACAGCACTTACTGCAGTGAGAATTTATTTTCTATTTGTCTGTATCCCCCACTAAAAAGTACACTCAGTGAGGCTGGGGTCTATACATATTGTTCACCGTGCCCATCATATAGTATTCTTTTAAAAGTTTTTAGTGATTGGTGACATCAGCATCAAGGCAGCGTGAGACACTCCCTTTGTCTCTCCCCTTCAGTCTACAACTAGGACAGGACAACCTCCATAAGTCAACAAAGTCTCCTCTGCCCAGCACACAAAGACACCAGAGGGACCCACACAACTGCACATCTGAAGGTGTCTGGATTGAAACATATGAAGGAGGCAGACCGGGGAACAGTGGAGGTGGTGGCCATGATCCCAGCCCCCAGGCCCCAGGAGCTGAGCCCACAACCCAGAGAACCTGGTAGCAGCAGGGGAGGTGGAGCACACAACTCTACCTTCCTTGCCACAGAGGCACTTGTAGCCACAGGGAACTGGGCAGTAGCAACCACAGGGCCAACAACCCAGTCCCTTCAGCTGCAGCAGTGCCCATGACTCCAGTCCTGTTGCCTGCAGCTGTGACACCTGAGAATCCCACGATGCCAGACATGGCAGAGGCACCCAGCTCGCTACACACACTTCTCCTCCCCTGCTATGGTGGCAGTAGCCACAACCTCTGCAACCCTGGACATTGTTCAGGCCCCCATCATACTGGTGAACCCAGCAACAATACCAGCAACAGCAGCAACACTGACAGCAGCAGGGCACCAGTGACCCCAGAGGCACAAACAGTGATGATGATGAGTGCACTGGCATAACTTCGGGCAGAAGTGGTAGAGGGTGGAAATACAGCCAGAGGCAGCTCAGGTAAGAGAAACCAAAAACTTGAGCTATAGCACCACCCACTGAAAAACAAAAGAAAATCCTGTAATTACCAAGCTGTTGAATTGTTAGAATCAAAATTTAAAAAGCATTGCCTAAATAAAAAAATGTGTTAGCTACTTCAAATGTGCCAGCAGAGGAACAAATCATCAAGCACCATGAAAAATCATCGTAACACGGTACAACAAAAAGAAAATGACAATTCTCCAAAATCTAAACTTAAAGTCATGGAAGTTTGTAATCTAACTGATAGAGAATTCACAATAGCTGTCAGGAAGAAACTCAACGAGCTACAAGAACACTCAGAAAGGCAGTTCAATGAACTCAGGAATAAAATTAATGAACAGAAGGGATACTTTACCAAAGAGATTGAAACTCTACAAAAAGAACCAAACAGAAATTCTGGAGCTAAAGAACTCAGTAAATGAGATAAATTATGCAATAGAAAGCACTGGAAATAGGGCAGTCCATATGGAAGAGAAAATCAGTGAGCTTGAAGATTGAAATATAGAAATGATTCAGGTAAAAGAGGAGAGAGAATTTTTTTTTAATGAAGAAAACTACAAGAATTATCCAACTCCGGGAAAGGCAACATAAGGATAATGAGTATCCCAAATGGAAAAGAAAGGGTGAAGGGAGCAGAGAGTTTATTTGAAAATACAATAGCTGAGAACTTCCCAAACCTGGAAAAGGAACTGTATATGCAAGTCCGTGAAGCTAAGAAAATACCTAATTATCTCAATGTAAAAACACCTTCTTCAACACACATTACACTTAAACTGTCTAAAGTCAATGATATTAGAGAAATGCAAATCGAAACTGCAGTGAGGTATCACCTCACACTGGTCAGAATGGCCATCATCAGAAAATCTACAAACAATAAATGCTGGAGAGGTTGTGGAAATAAGGGAACCCTCTTGTACTGCTGGTGGGAATGTAAACTGATACAGCCACTATGGAGAAAAATATGGAGCTTCCTTAAAAAACTAAAAATAGAACTACCATATGACCCAACAATCCCACAACTGGGCATATACCCTGAGAAAACCATAATTCAAAAAGAGTCAAGTACCACAATGTTCACTGAAGCACTATTTACAATAGCCAGGACATGGAAGCAACCTAAGTGTCCATCAACAGATGAATGGATAAAGAAGATGTGGCACATATATACAATGGAATACTACTCAGCCATAAAAAGAAATGAAATTGAGTCACTGGTAGTGAGGTGGATGGACCTAGAATCTGTCATACAGAGTGAAGTAAGTCAGAAAGAGAAAAACAAATATCATATATTAATGCATATATGTGGAATCTAGAAAAATGGTACACAAGAACCAGTTTGCAAGGCAGAAATAGAGACTGATAGGGATGCACTGAATGATAGGGATTGCACTGAATCTGTAGATTGCTTTGGGTAGTATAGTCATTTTCACAATGTTGATTCTTCCAATCCAAGAATATGGTATATCTCTCCACCTGTTTGTGTCATCTTTGACTTCTTTCATCAGTGTCTTACAGTTTTCTGAGCACAGGTCGTTTACCTCCTTAGGTAGCTTTATTCCTAAGTATTTTATTCTTTTTCTTGCAATGGTGAATGGGATTGTTTCCTTAATTTCTCTTTCTGATCTTTCGTTGTTAGTGTATAGGAATGCAAGAGATCTCTGTGCATTAATTTTTTATCCTGCAACTTTGCCAAATTCACTAATTCACAAATTCACTCTACTAGTTTTCTAGTGGCATCTTTAGGACTTCCATGTATAGTATCATGTCATCTGCAAACAGTGACAGTTTTACTTCTTCTTTTCCAATTTGTATTCCTTTTCTTTCTTTTTCTTCTCTGATTGCCGTGGCTAGGACTTCCAAAACTATGTTGAATAATAGTGGTGAGAGTGGACATCCTTGTCTTGTTCCTGATCTTAGAGGAAATGCTTTCACTTTTTCACCACTGAGAATGATGTTTGCTGTGGGTTTGTCACATATGGCCTTTATTATGTTGAGGTAGGTTCCCTCTATGCCCACTTTCTGGAGAATTTTTATAATAAATGGGTGTTGAATTTTGTCAAAAGCTTTTTCTGCATCTATTGAGATGATCATATGCTTTCTATTCTTCAGTTTGCTAGTATGGTGTATCACATTGATTGATTTGCGTATAGTAAAGAATCCTTGCATCCCTGGGATAAATCCCACTTGGTCATGGTGTATGATCCTTTTAATGTGTTGTTGGATTCTGTTTGCTAGTATTTTGTTGAAGATTTCTACATCTATATTCATCAGTGATACTGGTCTGTAATTTTCTCTTTTGGTAGTATCTTTGTCTGGTTTTGGTATCAAGGTGATGGTGGCCTCATAGAATGAGTCTGGAAGTGCTCCTTCCTCTGCAATTTTTTGGAAGAGTTTGAGAAGGATAGGTGTTAGCTCTTCTCTAAATGTTTGATAGAATTCATCTGTGAGGCCATATGGTCCTGGACTTTTGTGTGTTGGAAGATTTTTTTTTTTTTTTTGCGGTACGCAGGCCCCTCACTGCCACAGCCCCTCCCGCTGCGGAGCACAGGCTCCAGATGCGCAGGCTCAGCAGCCATGGCTCACGGGCCCAGCCGCTCCACGGCATGCAGGATCCTCCCAGACTGGGGCACGAACCCGTGTCCCCTGCATCGGCAGGCAAACTCCCAACCACTGAGCCACCAGGGAAGCCCTGTTGGAAGATTTTTAATCACAGTTTCAATTTCATTACTTGTGATTGGTCTATTCATATTTTCTATTTCTTCCTGGTTCAGTCTTGGAAGGTTATACCTTTCTAAGAATTTGTCCATTTCTTCCAGGTTGCCCATTTTATTGGCATACAGTTGCTTGTAGTAGTCTCCTAGGATGCTTTGTATTTCTGTGGTGTCTGTTGTAACTTCTCCTTTTTCATTTCTAATTTTATTGATTTGAGTCCTCTCCTTTTCCTTGATGAGTCTGGCTAAGGGTTTATCAATTTTGTTTAATCATCTCAAAAAACCAGCTTTTAGTTTTATTGATCTTTGCTATTGTTTTCTTTGTTTCTATTTCATTTATTTCTGCTCTGATCTTTATGATTTCTTTCCTTCTACTAACTTTGGGTTTTGTTTGTTCTTCTTTCTCTAGTTCCTTTAGGTGTAAGATTAGATTGTTTATTTGAGTTTTTCTTGTTTCTTGAGGTAGAATTGTATTGCTATAAACTTCCCTCTTAGAACTGCTTTTGCTGCATCCCATAGGATTTGGATCATGGTATTTTCATTGTCATTTGTCTCTAGAAATTTTTTGATTTCCTCTTTGATAGCTTCAGTGATCTCTTGGTTATTTAGTAACGTACTGTTTAGCCTCAATGTGTTTGTGTTTTTTACGTTTTTTCCCCTGTAACTGATTTCTAATCTCAGAGCATTGTGGTCGGAAAGGATACGTGATATGATTTCAATTTTCTTAAATTTACTGAGGCGTGATCGTGACCTAAGATGTGACCTATCCTGGAGAATGCTCTGTGTGCACTTGAGAAGAAAATGTAATCTGCTGTTTTCTGATGGAATGTCCTATAAATATCAATAAAATCTATCTGATCTATTATGTCATTTAAAGCTCATGTTTCCTTATTAATTTTCTGTCTTGATGATTGGTGTGAGTTGTTAAAGTCCCCCACTATTACTGTGTCTTTGTCGACTTCCTCTTTTACAGCTGTTAGCATTTGCCTTATGTATTGAGGTGCTCCTATGTTGGATGCATATATATTTATAATTGTTATATCTTCTTCTTGGATTGATCCCTTGATCATTATGTAGTGTCCTTCCTTGTCTCTTGTAACATTCTTTATTTTAAACTCTATTTTATCTGATATGAGTATTGCTACTCCAGCTTTCTTTTGATTTCCATTTGCATGGAATATCTTTTTCCATCCCTTCACTTTCAGTCTGTATGTGTCCCTAGGTCTGAAGTGGGTCTCTTGCAGACAGCACATATACAGGTCTTGTTTTTGTATCCATTCAGTGAGCCTGTGTCTTTTGGTTGGAGCATTTAATCCATTCACATTTAACATAATTATCGATATGTATGTTCCTATTACCATTTTCTTAATTGTTTTGGGTTTGTTTTTTGTAGGTCCTTTTCTTCTCTTGTGTTTCCCACTTAGAGAAGTTCCTTTAGCATTTGTTGTAGAGCTGGTTTGGTGGTGCTGAATTCTCTTAGCTTTTGCTTGTCTGTGAAGCTTTTGATTTCTCTGTTGAATCAGAATGAGATCCTTGTAGAGTAATCTTGGTTTTAAGTTCTTCCCTTTCATCACTTTAAATATATCATGCCACTCCCTTCTGGCTTGTGGAGTCTGCTGAGAAATCAGTTGTTAACCTTATGGGAGTTCCCTTGTATGTTATTGTCATTTTGTCTTGTTGCTTTTAATGATTTTTCTTTGCCTTTAATTTCTGTCAGTTTGATTACTATGTGTTTCGGCATGTTTCTCCTTGGGTTTATCCTGCCTGGGACTCTGGGACTCTCCTGGACTTGCATGACTATTTCCTTTCCCATTCTAGGGACGTTTGCAACTATAATCTCTTCAAATATTTTCTCAGGTTCTTTCTCTCTCTCTTCTCCTTCTGGGACCACTATAATGTGAATGTTGGTGCGTTTACTGTTGTCACAGAGGTCTCTTAGGCTGTCTTCATTTCTTTTCATTCTTTTTTCTTTATTCTGTTCCATGGCTGTGAATTCCACCATTCTGTCTTCCAGGTCATTTATCCATTCTTCTGCCTCAGTTATTCTGCTATTGATTCCTTCTAGTGTATTTTTCCTATCAGTTATTGTATTGTTCATCTCTGTTTGTTCTTTAATTCTTCCCGGGCTTTGTTAAACATTTCTTGCATCTTCTCGATCTTTGCCTCCATTCTTTCTCCGAGGTCCTGGATCATCTTCACTATCATTATTCTGAATTCTTTTTCTGGAAGGTTGCCTATCTCCACTTCATTTAGTTGTTTTTCTGGGGTTTTATCTTGTTCCTTCATCTGGTACATAGTCCTCTGCCTTTTCACTTTGTTTATCTTTCTGTGAATGTAGTTTTCGTTCCACAGGCTGTAGGATTGTAGTTCTTCTTGCTTCTGCTGTGTGCCCTCTGGAAGCCAGAAGTCTTTAATCAAGGTGTCAGTAGGGCCACACTCCTTCTAGATCCTCTATTGGAGATTCTGTTCCTGTCTCTTCCAGCTTGTGGTGGCTTTTGACATTCCTTAGCTTGTGGCTGCATCACTTCAAACTCTGCTTCTGTCTTCATGGTCTCCTCTTCGGTGTGTCTGTCTTTTATCTTCTGTCTCATATAAGGGCACTTGTCTTTGGATTTAGGACCCACCAGGTTAATCTAGGATGGTCTCATCTCAAGATCCTTAACCTAATTACATCTACAAAGATCCT
Organism: Lagenorhynchus albirostris; assembly: GCF_949774975.1. Taxonomy (NCBI): domain Eukaryota; kingdom Metazoa; phylum Chordata; class Mammalia; order Artiodactyla; family Delphinidae; genus Lagenorhynchus; species Lagenorhynchus albirostris. Next base: position 62,609,957 of record NC_083107.1, read on the forward strand.
TTTTTGCAAATGAGGTCCCAGCCAAAGGTTCTAAGACTTAGGACATGACATATCTTTTGGGGGATTACTATGCAACTCACTACACTTAGCATCTAGATAGTTGTGCATTTATGATTTCATTAAGTCCTGACAGTTACTGCCATTTCTCAGATTTAAAAAATTTTAATAAATAAAGTAGAAAAACTAACATTTGAAATTCAGTCTGTCAGGATTTAACACTATGCCCTTAACCTGGCATTTTATTGCCTACAAAGCAGACAGGGCTACTTTCTGAACTGCCCAACCTTGCAGGCTAAATATACCAGAATCCTGAGCCACCACTAAATCCCTTGTTTCCCTTTACCTGCTTACGTAGCATATGGTCCACCTGGAGTGCAAAAATAGAAGCTATTTCACAATTCCCAATTATGTTCCAGGCTAATCTAACACTATTAGCCACCTTCTCTAAAATTAAGTTCCTGTTTCTCTTAGTAGATTTTGCTTGATGCTTCAGAGTGTTCATGGCAAATTAACTCACTGCATATCCACCACTGATAAGCAGTGTGTATAAGAAATTCTAAAGAGTTTTTTTATCTTTACTCTAGCAATCTTATAAAAGTATGGAATACTTTTTTCTTATTGGGATGTAAATGAAACTGGAGCATCTCAAATGGAGACAAGGAAGTAGGACATAATGAAGGAATTCTCTGGCCACTTTGAATTAGACATGCCAATGACCCTCTAGTGGATATAAACTGTGTGAATTTCTCCATCCCCCTTCAAATCACATAGCCCAAAATTTACATAAAGTTAATCCCTTGTGAAAATCACCCCCCTAGTGACATGAGAGAATAAATATACTTCCATAAGTAAACAATCTGCTCCTTTCTGCAGCTGGATCAGAACTCTTATACATCATGCCAACTCAAGGGGAAAATACAGTCAAGGAAATGGAAGGGTCAAAAGCCAACCACCTGGAAATTTATGTCAGTTTTTATGTTTAGGCTCCTTCACCACGAACAAATATCACACTTTAATACCACTGCACAACAAAGGAAAACCTTTGACTTGTGGGCTTGTGGAGAAAGCAGAATAAAAAAGCAGCATCCATGTGAGAGTCAGAACCTATCCTGCATTTTGGTGAAGAATAAAAAGGCTTTTGTGCTGTGCCCTTTACCTCTGCTGGAGCTGGGGCTCAGGCTGACTCTATGGACAGGGAACAGACAATGATTGGGCAATTTCTGCTTACCTGATTGTTTCATAATTTTTATATCATTTAATCCTCACAACTAACCTTGAAAGTAGGCAAAATGCCCTCATTTTAGAATTGAGGAAATTAAAACTTAGAAAACCTAATGACTTACCAAAGGTCATGCAGTTAATTAGCAGCGATGTCAGGTAAGCCAGAGATTCCCAAAAGCCAAGCTTACCTGTATCAATATTTTTTTTGTGCTCCTGCCAGTATATCTAAATATATGCTTTTAAAATAATGACATGCTAAATCTTGCAATCAAGTTATTATAGTATTCTGATAAGTCTGTCAGTGACATGCTGTTTTCACTCAAGACGACCAGGATATGACATTGTCTCCTCCTATTATGCCCAGCCAGCATACTGACTGTCAAATACCCATTGCTGTGATCCGTTTATCAAGGTCAGCTGCTTGATTGCTATGAATAATTGGATGCCATTAATACTGGTCAGCTACAGGATATAGGAAGGTGTTCAAGTGTGGTAATTGTATTTTGAATTCCAGCAGATTATTTCCTAGGGAGTAGGACCACTATATGGGATACAGTTTCTCTAAGTACAATAGAGATAATTGCTTCCCTAGAAGTGAAGGTAACAGTCCAAGAGCTCCCTTAATAACATGTGTGACTAACTTTATAAAGAAACATGGAGGTCAAGGATTTGCAAGATATGGCTAATACTGGAAAGCCAGACCATTACTAAATGTCTTCAGTAGTTAATTTTCTCATTCTCTTGTTCAGATTAACACTTGAGCTTTATGTGTTGGGGGTGGGGATCACTAAGCTGGAAGCATCAATGAGGTCAGATCATTGGCTAATTAGTAAATTTAACCCAGTTGATATTCATCTGAAAAGGCCAAGCATAAATCTTTTGCTGTTTAACATATTAAGAGCTGTAAATACTGCAGAATAATTATATGGAACAACATTATTATCTTTTTTTTTAATCCCTGTCAAAGAATGAAGGATTTAAAAAATATCGTCCAGAAAATAATAATAAAAATGAGAAACTAAAGAGATTAGGAAAAGGCACATTTTATAGTCATGTGAAAATGATAAACTGAAAATGATTTTAGAGGATGATAAAAGACTAGGGTTTGGGTAGTAAGTAGACTAAAGAGCAAAAAAATCATAGAAAAATATAATAATGCAATAGCAACAAGGTATGCTTTATTTCAGTACCCATTAGCTATCAGTCCCAGACTTGAATACGGAAACTATTTCTTAAATTGACCAGCAAAGTGAGAGAACAAAATTAAAATTAAAATGTACCATAGCAGAGGTATAAGTAAAGAAAACATAGATGGGAGCATGGAATCATGATACAACTGCTTGAAACAATATTCAGCACATACTGCAATCCTTGTCAACTTTTCCATTATTTGGCTCTACTAGGAGTTGGGCCATTTTGACCATTTCTTTCCAAGGATATTATTCAGTGTTTAGGTCAACTCTGAAATGAAAGACAAACAAATGGATCACAGACATAATATAAAAGCTAAAACTATAAAACTCTCATAAGAAAACATAAAGAGTAAGTCTTTATGTTTTGACCTTGCGTTAGGCAATGGTTTCTTAGATATGACACCAAAAGGTGGGTAAAAAAAGAAAAAACATAGAAATTGACTACCTCAAAATTAAAACTTTTCACTGCAAATGATACCATCAAGAAAGTGTAAAGACAACTCAGAATGGGAGAAAACCTTTGCAAATCATATATGTGATAGAGGATTTTTATCTCAGTACAAATAGTCAAAAAGCAGAAACAACCTAAATGGCCATCAACTGATGAATGGATAAAATGTGATATAACTATGCAAAGGAACATTATTCAGCCATAAAAATGAATATAGTACTGACACATACTACAATATGTTTAACACTTGAAAACATTATGCTATGTGAAAGAAACCAGTCACAAAAGGCCATATATTGTACAAATCAATTTACAAGAAATGCCCAGAATAAGAAAATGTATAGAGACAAACAGTAGATTAGGGGTTGTTTAGGGCTGGGGGAAGAAGACAGAAGGGAAATGGGGATTTAATGTTAATGGGTATAGAGTTTCTTTTGGGGGCGAGGGAGGATGAAAGTGTTCTAAAATTAGATTATGGTGACGGTTGCACAATGCTATGAATATACTAAGAAACATTAATTTGAAACTGTAAATGGGTGAATTGTAGGTATGTGAATTATATCTCAATAAATTCAAAGCTGTTTTAAAAACAATCAAAACAAAGAAAAATGTCAATAGGTATAAGCTATTTCCCTAGTGACAAAATTACTTTATTTTTAGACTAGAGGTCCAGAAAGAGAAGCAACTTACCCAAGGTCCCATATTGAGCCAGTAGCTAAGCAGGATCCCTAAGATTTCTGCTTCAAAGATTCCCTAGACTTCGGTGCCATCAGAAAATTTCTTACCCTTTATGTTCTATTTTTGGCAGGTCGGAGGGAGGGTCTTTTCCTGTCAATGACAGTAGCCTTACTAGCTGATTCATTTACCCAGAGGCATTTCCATCAGCTGATATAAACTGCGGACACTATAACCTACAGGAAGGAGGCAATATCAATTTAACAGGAGCCTACTTTCCTACACAATAGTAAAGAACTGCTAAAGAGTCCCCATACCTGGGCAAGGTCTAAACAGTTCCCTGAAAGGAGCATCAGATGGAAGCCTGCAAGGTTTTTAGGCATGAGAATATTCTATAAAAAGATAATGATCAGTTTCTAGAAATGAGGACCCAGAACCCAGATTTCTCAGTCCTTAAATATGCCTCACAGCCTAAGCAAGAGACTGAAACCAGAGTACAGAGGGTCAACTCTTTGCCCTTTGCTCTTAAGTTAAAGCCTTTTCCCTGTAGAGAACATCCATTGCTTTCAAGAGCCACCTTTAAGCCCACACAAGGCTAAGGCAGCAAAAAAGGAAGATCCTCATCTCAGTTGCAATATTTCCAGAACCTTCAAACATCTTATATTACAAACAGAAGATTGAGAAATGCCTGGGATACCAGTGGTTTCCTCATTTGCACAATGAAGAAAGTTAATATCACCTACTTAGAGAACTCAGTGAAAATGTGGTACAAACCCAAGTAAGAAAGAGTAGCAGAGATACCTGTGTCTGGGTGTCTGTGTGTGTGTGCCTGAGCACAACAGGGAGAGAGGGTGGTGAAGGGGTTCAGGGAGAGGTAAGGCTGAACATCAGGGACTGAGAAAGTTTTGAAAGTTTCCTAGAATAGTTCAGAGATGATACAGAAGTTCCTTATGCTTGAAAATGAAACATACAAGAGATGGAAGAGTGGAAAGTGTGTGTTCGTTCTCACTACTGTACTCCAGGCTTAAAAAGAAATTTAATCATTACAGAAAATTCAGGACTTTTTTTTGTTCCTATGCTAGTTCTTTTATTTGTAATAAATTTGTAATTTTCAAGTTTCTATTGTACTTGTTTTCTTTTACTTCGACTTGAATTATTTTTATTTCTTTTCATAAAATAAAAATGTATCTTGAAGAGAACACTCTATCTTGAGACAGAGAAATTAACCAGTAACATTTCCCTGCCAATTTTTCAACCACAACAAACTCACCTGCATGTGAGGAGAAAAGGTGAGAGAGGAAATATCCTCTCAATTATACAGAGCTCAATGTTTTATTCATCTCTCTAGAAAGCTGTGGATATTAACCAATTACCCTATACTATGCATCTGTAGGATAAAGAGGAGTAATCCAGCTGTCCCCCACTTTAAAAAAAACTAAAATTGATTTATAAAAATCAAAATTTGTCAAAAGTATAAATATGAAATGAATCAGAAAACATATTCATAAAAGGATTCAAGATAAAGTAACAGTTTTTAAAAGAATGCTCTTGCAGTACATTTGAAATATGACTTCATTTATAAAACCTGAATTACTCTTTCACCAAAACCCATTATTAAAAAATCCAAATTTATAAAGGCAGGTGCATTAGGGAGTTAGCTGTTTAATTCATAAAAAGTTTTCTTTAAAGAACCTGCCACCTCCACATCCTACCTCCATGTACTAGAAATATGATTTGATTTGCCAGCAATTGATTAAATGCAAATTTAGGGAAACACAGCCATTGTTAGAGCTAAATATGCCTATATTTGGCTGTTTCTGTGGGCAAATAGAAAAACTGAGTATCTGAGTAATTAAACAGTCATTCTCAGATTAAAGCTTGTAATTAGGTTCTCCTAGTCTCTTATCTATAAAGTATCTGTCTGTCTACAATACTAATACACAGATAGATATAAATTACTCATGCCAATGGAAGAAGCAGAGAAACATAACACCAAATAATGGATAGTTCTAAAATTATTTCATCTTAGTTTTGGCTATATTTTATTTGCTTTAACAACACAAACACAGGCATTAGAAATCTAATTTCTCATGCACATAAACTGAAGTTCAGTAATATTAAGCAGAATGTCTATGAGAAGTAGATTCAGGAATTAGAACCCCAACACATGCTATAATCTGAGGGGAAGTCTTGAGAAAATATGGAGGCTGACAAAAGGCAAGTCCTCTGATTTCAAAATGAAATAAAAGATTTTAGAGGTAGGTACCATATACTGATACTTTTCACATAAATAAATTTCACTTTTTAAAAACTTTTTTATTTATTGAAGTAACATTGGTTTTCAATATTATATAAGTCTCATGTGTACAACATTATATTTTGACTTATGTATATACTATACCATGCTCACCACCAAAAGTAGTTTCCATCTGTCACCATACAGTTGACCCCCTTTAGCATTTTGCCCTCCCCCAACTTCCCCTCTGGTATCCACTAATCTGTTCTCTGTATCGAACAAATATCATTTTTAAATGGAACCTCAAAAAGAATCTGTACTTTCAGCATTCCTTTGATTGGCCTGGGACTGACTTTTACAAGGAATAAAGATGAATTCATTGGCCAGCTTGCATTTGTGCTTTTAGAGGCAAAACATGAAAATAGACTTTCTCTGTCTGGTCTAAAAGGTCCCAACTACTGTGTAGCCCCCTAGGAGATCATGGCCTTGGTGTTTAGAAATTTGTGCAAGCATCATCATCTCCCAAAACAAACTTTAAAAAACCAATTCAAGATAAGAAATGAATACCATAAACTCTGTTAAGATGGATTATCAGAAGTCCAGAGAACTTGAGCCTTGTGGCAATAAGGCTGAATGTTCACCAACAAGAAAGCAATGTAACCAATTTAAAACTGAGTATATGGCCATATTCTAGATAATTCCAAGGCAGACAAAACACTGAGCTTCATATAAGATTCTAATCTTGACTAAGATTTTTATCTTATTAATGCACTCCCTGTCTAATAATCAAGTCTGACAAGGCCAGGTAAAAGGGAATATATTTCTTGACAAAATAGGAGCATGGGACTAAATAACACAAGGGAATAAAATTTCTTCTAACAATCTATTTAAAGATTCCATTAAGTAATTCTGGTTAATTTTGAAACTTGATAATGGAGCTACATTTGAGTTCCACGTGAATATGGAATGATTAAAAACAATGCTCTCAGACAATGGTATTTAAAGCTAGTCATGTGTGTGGAAAACAGATAAGGGACTTTTGGGGAAGCCAAAACACTGAAACTGAATATACATATTGGGTATTCTATGAGAGGGAGGCTATGGTTGAATGGAGATTTAAAAAACAAAACAGTGCTATGAATAGAGACAGCCACGCATGTAATTTTTGTCAAGACAAATTGGCTGATTAAAGTTGTTAGATATTGTGATAATACAAAAGGGAAACTGGTGAGAAAATTCACTAAGCTCAAGAGAATAATAAAACTGGAAATGAACAAAGATTATAACATCACTTCAAAAAATGGAGCTAATAATGATGCTCTTTGTATCCATAGCACCTTTTATATTAGCAGTTCAGAGCATTTCACAGAATCAGTGAATCATGGCTTCTACAGTTGAAAGTGACCAAAAAGATAATCTAGTCCAAATACATATCCAGGCTTCTGTCTCTTCTATGACGTCTCGCACACACAATCATACAACCTATTTGAACTCTCCAGGAATCTCATTTCCTCCTGAGTACACCATCTCAGATCCATACAACAAAAAAAAATCCAGAATATTTGTATTTGTCATTTTCTCTGCATTGAAGCATACAGCAATTTTTCTGATTAGGCAGAGGTGTAAGTTGGTAGGTCAAGAAGACAGGAGAACAAGAGTGGACTACAAAATTTTGTAAGAAAATATGTAAGAGGTAACTGACTTTGCAGATCTTAGAAAGTTTGGAAAAGGTCTATTTAGATAATAGAGGATTGAGAGCCAAACGAAAGGAAGACTGTTCTCACCTCAGGAGCCTGGAAAGACTCAGAAATTGTAATACCTCTGAGAGCGGGGTACAGACTGTGGTTATAAACCTGGTGGGGGTGACTAGGACTCTGTGTAAGGAGAAGCCAAACCTCCAGAACCATCTCACCCTCCCATCCTGTACAGCTAAACAATGGTGGCACATGGCAGAAGATTCATGTGTTCAAAATTGTATTGAATGTCTACTATGTGCCAAGCGTTGGTCTAAGAACTGTGGCTATGGCATCAAACAAAATACAAAAATCTCTGCCCTCATAGAGCTTATATTCTAGATATAGGCAGCAAAAATAAATAAAGGAATATCAGATGGAGATAAATGAGAGGGGAAAAAAATCAAGCAGAGAGGATGGGGGGCAAAGGGGAAGGAGATCATTTTAAATAGGGTGGTCAGGAAAGGCTTTCCTGAAGGTGACAACTGAGCAGAGATCTGAGCAAGGTGAGGTGACTATCTGGGGAAAGTTTTAGGCAGTGGGAAGAGTAAATTCGAAGATCTGAAGAGGGAATGTCCTCATGGACAGAGTGGGGAGACATTCTCCATGAGGAGACTAAGTTGGTTCTGGTAGAATGAGTGGGGTGGGGAATGACAGGAAACTGGGTCTAGAGTTAATGAAGGGGCAGGAGGGGGAATAACAGGATAAGCAGAAGGACTGCCAGAGCAAAGGCCTTGAAAGATAATTTAGCTGGAGAACAGTGAAAAAGGGACAGAGTAGAAGAGGATGAGGTCCGAGGGAAGGCAAACCTAGAGCACAGAAGGCCTCCTCCATCTTAGATGAGGTTGATTTTACTCTGCTTGCCATGAGTAACTATTGGCAGACTGTAACAGAATCTGCTCTGGAGTCCTTTCTGTAACCCCTTAGAGCAGCTCCTGTAATAAAATGCTCTCTTTAAGCTCCAGGACCCACAATATTGATCAGTCTTGGCTTTTTAGACCTAGACTCCGTGTCTTCAACTTGAGGTCCCTTGTCTGCAGTCCCTCTGTGAGGCCATCATTCCTCTGTGCACTGAGACAGTGGAAAGGTGCTCTGACATCCTAGGCAGGAAATGAGTCACTCATTCTGGCAATACTGCGTACTCCCGATGTAACACGTTAAACATATCCCAAAATGAGTATCTGTTGCTTCATGTCTAATATTATGTGGGTTACAATGGCCTGATGTTTACAAATGAAAACTAGCCCAGAGCAAGAATCATCCCAATAGACAGAAAGTCAATGTTATTTCTTCTAAATTACCTTGATGTGTGAATAAATGTTCTTCTGGTTTGGGATGCTGCCATTGGGACCACCCTGGTGCCATTATGATGCACATGTGCAAATTATTTCAGCTCACAGTGACCCTTCAGGTGGTCTCTTCTAAGGCTAGGACTATGGGTCAATGGGGAAGCAGGTCAGTTCCAGAAGACTATATGGATTCTGAGCCTTAATGCAGGTGATTCTGATAAAGTCCAGTTCTGTACTGATTACCCCAGCATACCCTCAGAATACATAAAGCTCTAGGCTTCATTAAAATTATCCTGTTTCCTCAGGGATGTTTTAAACACTATGGAAAGAACCCAGAATCAGAGTACATCCTACCAGTTTGGGGATGGGTAGGCTGGCCACTTAATCTCTCTACTTCAGGGACCAACTAGAGCAGAGATTCTTAACTCTTAACCCAAGACCAGTGAACAGAAAATAGGAGGTCTGTGACCTTGAATGGTTAAAAAAATTAAATCTTTATATTTTTACTAACATCTGACTGAAATTTAGCATGGTTTAAATTATGAATAAGCAAAAAAAAAAATCAATGGTACTTGTGACTATATAACCAATAGAAATCATAAGTATTTTCATATTATATTGCAAATGATCCAGATATCTCAAAATAGGTTCATACCACTTCAATATAATGGAAATTATCAGATGTATCACTAGATCTCATTATTTAATATATTAATTAAGAAAGCACATATATTGGTGTACCACATTTGTTATTTAATATGTGAGTAGCGTATTTCATTATTAATAGGTTCCATTGTAGTCCTATGGATTTCTATTTATACTTCACCTGCGCTGCAAGGTGACTTGGTACATAGGGGCACATGGTACCGAAAGAAGAAGAAGAGGAAGAAGGAGTAAGAGGAGAAAAAAAGACAGAGAGCCTCCAAGACTATCTTCAGGGCTGATGTGCTTTGGGGGTATGTTGTCCAGGTTCATATATGCTCCTGCAGGAGAAAGAAGGGCACTCAGATGCTTACAATGATGATCCTCATAAAATAGCACTTGATTAATGCTGTGCTGCTACCAAGAACCAGAGATCCCCTCTAGAAGTCTGTGCTAGCACACGCAGCCTACTTCCAGAGAAGAGTTGAGCTCTCAGCCTTATGGACAAATCAGTGAACAAGCACAAATGAACATATCCTGTCACTCTCCCCTACCCCTGTCATCATGCATTCCAGTGTTTGTTTGCTATTTCATCATATTAAATTAGAATTATCTCTTCTATGCCCTCAAAACCTCCCACCATCTACAGCATAGCTTGACTGCCTCTCACTTTTCTTTTTTTCATCCTGTCCCCATTACTCCTTTGATCTCCCTGGTTTTCCTGTCTTGTACCTCTGCTTTCTTATTCTCCTTGCTCACACATGGGTGATGCTGATAGCCATCAGCAGCTCTTTGGGAGCCTGCCACATTAACAGCTACAGACATCCCCAAACCACACCAGCTGTCCCACAACAGGTCAGCTGGTCATCAAAACACAAAGACCAGAACAGATGAGTACCAGCAGGTGAAGGCGACATAGCCCCTTCTCCAAGAGCAGACTTCTGTGGGTGAGTCTGGCTCACAACAGCTACCTCAGGCAAGCAGCAAATATCTGCTAGCCTCCCATTCATCTGCCAGGTTCCGATTTCCCGCCCATTGTCGCTTTTGAATTCTGATAACTGGGGGAGTTTATAAGCAGACAATGAAATCAGTGCCCAGAAAATATAATTGGAACAGGCTGAATTTGCATGAAGGAAAGAGCACCTACTGACAGAAAATGCAGAATGCCTTTTTCACTAGAAGGAAAGAGAGAAGGGTAGATAGAAGGAGGGAAGGAAAAGAGTCAGTAAGAAAGGAAGGTGTATATCACTTCTCATGAGAACATCATCCAGATTATCTGAACAGTGGAGAAACAGAGGGGAAATGACAAACAAGTGGCCAAGCTTCTTGACACACTAGACATGAGTTAACTATAAGCAAAGCTTAAATAGATCCTTATTAATATAAATAGTCTAACTTTCTGTATTAATATAAATAATCTAATTAATATAAATAGTACAGCAATTCTTCAAAAACTGATTTTAAATTGATCACTCCACAGACTATATTGCTCCCTTCTGCCTCACAGGAAGATGCTCATGAGAAGCATCTTTGTGAGAAGAGACACAAAATTACAATCATTGAAAGTGGTATGTACACTGCAAAATTATTATTTGCCAGTGCCAATCAGACCATGTTACTCTCCTGCACGACACAGGCCAAGAAAGTCACAATGCCCTGAGAATCAATGCCAGCCTCCCTTGCACACTGGGTCAGGCCTTCTGCGACTGGCCCCTACTGACTTCTCCCATCTCATTTTGGTACATGACCCTGCTTGTTCATGGCATGTAGCCATACTGGCTTTTTGTTCCTCAAACAAATCACATTTTCCCACCCAGAGCCTCTACTTTACTGTTCCTTTGGTTGGACTATCTAACCCCGCAATGTTTTCATGACTAACACCTTCTATAATGGTCATTTTGCCTCAACTTGACTGGGCTAAGGGATTTCCGGATAGCTGGTAAAACATTATTTTGAGGTGTGTCTGTGAGGATGTTTCTGGAAGAGCTTAGCATTTGAATTGGTGGACTGAGTAAAGGTCACCACCTGCAACTGGGCATCATCCAATCTATTCAGGGTCTGAATAGAACAAAAAGCAGAGGAAGGGTGAATTTGCTCTTTTGCTTGAGCCAGGACATCCACCTTCTCCTGCCTTTGGACATCAGAACTCCTGGTTCTTGGGACTTCAGACTCAGACTGGGACTTACAATACTGGCTCCCCTGGTTGCCAAGGATTCGAGTTTGTACTAGAATTATACTACCAGCTTTCCTGGGCCTCCAGTTTGCTGATGGCAGATTCTCAACCTCTGTAAACACGTGAGCCAACCTTCATAATAAATCTCTATCTATCTATCTATCTATCCATCCACCTATCTATCCATCCATCCTATTGGTTCGATTTCTCTGGAAAACCCTGACCAATACACCTTATCATACAGCTTATATGTCACCATAGTAAGGAAGCCTTCCCTGAGCACCAAACTAATGCTACCCCACCCCCAGTGCCCTCTATCCGGTTACCTTACTTCATTTTCTTTAGAGCATCAATCCTGTATGAAATTCTTATTTCTCTGCTTACCGTCCCCTGTCTTCTCCATGAGAACAAGGATCTTATCAGTCTTTTTCACTGCCATATCCCCAGCCATTAGAAAAGCACCAAGCACATAGTAGGCACTCAATACATATTTGTATGGATAGAATCAATATTAAGTGACTGTACTTGTTTGGAATGAGTCAATGGTGTCACCTGTTTGCCAAGTTCTGATAGTTGGAGTTTGAACCAGACATGATAGATCAACACACAAGCAACACACAAGCACTCACAGACCCAGAAGAAATCTCTTTTCTGGAGCTAAAGTATATCAGTGATAGTCGGATTATTTTATTTTGTACCATTTAGTTAGGCTTATCAGCCATTCCCACCAACCATGGGAGGAGCAGCGGGGAAGATCACAGTGGAGTTAAATTCTGAACTATGGTACAAATACATTAACTTGACAGGAGAAAAATACTACTGTTGCCACTTTTTATACTAATTTCACACACTAAGAATCTGCAGGTATTACAGAATAAACATGACTTTTGAAGTCAGGCAGATTCAGGTTCACAGCCCAACTCTACCATTTCTGTTTTAGACTGAATTGTGTCTCCCCAAAATTCATATGCTGCAGCCCTAACCCCAATGTGATTGTACTGGGTGAAAAGACCTTGAAGGAGATAATAAGGTTAAATGAGGACATAAGAGTGGGGCCCTAATCGGATAGAATTGGTGTCCTTATAAGAAGAGAAAGAGACATCAGAGATCTCTCTCTCCATGAACACACAGAGGAAAGGTCGTATGAGGACAGTTAGAAGGTGACCATCTGCAAGCCAAAAAGAAAGGTCTTACCAGAAACCAACACTGCTGGCACCCTGATCCTGAACTTCTAGTCTCCATAACTGTGAGAAAACAAATTTCTGTTGTTTAAGCTACCCAGTCTGTGATATTTTGTTATGGCAGACCAAGCAGACTATCAGAACCTCTAAGAGTGTGATCATGTACAAGTTATTAAATTTTCTAAGCTTAAAAGTCTATAACACCAGAGGGGAAAACTCAGTTTGCAGGATTTTTGTGAGGATGAGGGATAGGTTTATACAGTTTCAAAGTACATACTGACAAGTCATCATGGAGTGCACTGTGGTCTGCCAACCCATGGATCACCCTTTAGCATCCTACTGATCACTGAAGATATTTGTCTACAAAGCAACTGAATAACCAGTTAAGAAACCAAAACAGTTCATCAATACCATATAGGACATACAATTTAGTGGTAAGACTAAATTCACTACCAAATGAATAAATAAATAGGAGGGAGGATTTTAAATTCCAACCAACTGATTTATAGACAAAGATTTATATGTCTTTATAAGTATAGCATGTATCAATTTGAAATACTCAAGAAATAAAATAAATTATCTTGTAATAAATATTCAGTAATTATCAGAATAACAAAGAATGTGATTTATTTTATCAGAAATGTTATGCCCTTAGGTAACTCATATCACCTGTCTGGGTCTCAGTTTCCTCACACATAAGAAGGTGGATTTGGTCTACATTATCTTAAAGGCCCTTCTAGCAGTGAGTCTAGGGTACTATAGGCTGCTCTTCTTTGAAAGATAAGGCTACTGACACATGGCCTGCAGTTATCTGCTCTGGGGATGTTTTTAGTAGAAGACATAAAACTGAAAAAGTTCATCCATCCCCACTCTGACCTACCCCTGCCACCCCCTCTTTCTGATGAGGTGAACACATTTAAGGGTCAGCCACCCAGAGCTGGCAGTACGGTCTGGAGCAATGAAATCAAACAAAGTGTATGTCTTCACATATCCCCAGTACTTTAGTCTCTCAGTAATACAACCTGTTCTAAAACTACAGATTGGAGGGCAGCATTAGCATTTAACTCTTGGGCTTGTGTTTATCTGGTGAGGAATATAAACTGTCAGTGCTGATAACATGTCTTTCATGGCTCAGATCATCAACATTGAACCAGAAAACCTGTTTTGATATAATTTAGTCCATCCCTATGTGAGCTAAATGCAAAATGCAATTCAAGATTTATGTGGTGTCATGCCCCATTGGAGTATGCAAAGAGCCTTAGTGCCTGGGAAAGGCTTACAGAAAGAGGGGTTCTGGGTGCTTACATCTAGATCCTGAGTGCGTGACAAAAGAGAAGGACTGCATTTGCTGCATATTCATTAAAATACCCCAAAGGCTGTGTTTTTCTCTTTTTAAAAGAAGAGGGTGTTAACTGGGTATTTTATTTTTTCCTGAAATATTTGAACTTGCATATGAAGCATTTGGTCAGACAACCGAAAGGAACTGTGTCCCTTCTGATAAAACACAGAATTGTGATTTATCCCTTCTGATAAAACACAGAATTGTGTTCTATGCCCTAAGGAAGTCTCCACAGTCTTCTCTTCATAAGACCTCAAGTCAAGAGTGTGACAACGTGAAAAATCACATTTGGTCCCTAACACTTTCCTTCTGCTGAAGCTTCCAACAGCATATCCAGAATAGTTCCTGATATTTATTCTGTGCACTTTACTTAAATCACCGCAATAGGAAGACTGTTTTCCCACTCATCTTACCACAATAAAACCCATTTTATAGCATAATTATTAAAACATTTAACTTAAATATTGCAATCCTTGTTTATTTGTTTATATATCTGTATAGTTCAAAGATTGTTTATAAAAACATGCAAGTTTTATTTCTTCCTTTACAAAATGATACCATTTACTAGATACTTTTTCTCAAATGACTCTAAAGCAAGGGAAAAGATTCACTGGTATGAAAATGCTAACACTACATACATATATACACATACACTATATACATATATGTATATACACATACACTATATATACATATCAGACATCAAAGTGAGTTTTAAGTTAACTATACTTCAATTTAAAAAATGATTTTAAAAAGATAAGATTTCTCAATCTAGATAGGTGATTTTTATCTTCTTTATGTTTATGGTATGTATTTTCTGATTTTTCTGTAATTGCTACAAACTACTTATAAAATAAAAATGAAAACAAATACCCAAAAAAAGAGAGAACCACAATAAGTCCCCTTTAGAGAGTGTCACACATTGGATATTTTGATAAGACAGGTAATTACCCTCAAAAAATAGAACGTTTCATTGTGCTCTAAATGAAGAATAAGGTATTTTTATGGGAAGATCTAAACCTCCCCAAAACTCAAAGTTGTATTTACGGTTATCCAGAAGTACCACAAAAGACAATAACAAGTAGAAATGGAAAGACTAAGAAGGCATGAAGTGGTACTCTGAATATTATTTTAGTCTACATCAACCTAGAACAGTTTCCCAAACATGTCCTGTAGGACACTGGTGGTCCTCAAAATGTAAATGTTCTTCCAAGAAAACAGAATTCTAGATCCTATGGTGAAATACGTTTGGAATAAAAGGTAAAACGAAATTACACTTTCATTTACAGTAGGAATTCTCTGAGCCTTTAATATATTCACAGAAATTATGACTCTTAGGGGAGGACCTGTATCTGGCATGCACTGAAATAAAGGAAATATTCTAAGATTAAAAAAAAAAGTAATACTGTTTATGGTATAAAATTTTAAGCAGAATGAAAGAGTATAAGATAAAAAGTAAAACTTTCTTCATTCTCTTCCTCATTTTCTATCTCTACTCTCCAGTAATAACTAGTGCAAACAGTTTTTTATGTGTTCTTCCAGAATTTTTTCTAAGCAAACACAAGTGTGTGTGTATATGAATATATATACAAATATACATGTATAAGCATGCACATATATACACACGTATGTATGTATTGTACACATACGACATAAATTTGTATTAACTGGGATTCCCTGGTAGTACAGTGGTTAAGAATCTGCCTGCCAGTGCAAGGGACACGGGTACAAGCCCTGGTCCGAGAAGATCCCACATGCTTTAGAGCAACTAAGCCCACACACCACAATTACTGAGCCTGTGCTCTAGAGCCCACAAGCCACAACTACTGAGCCCACGCGGCACAACTACTGAAGCCCACACGCCTAGAGCCTGTGCTCTGCAATGAGAAGCTACCACAATGAGAAGCCCGCACACCGCAATGAAGAGTAGCCCCTGCACCACAACAGAGTAGCCCTCGCTCGCCGCAACTAGAGAAAGCCCGCACACAGCAACAAAGACCCAATGCAGCCAAAAATAAATAAATAAATAAATAAATTTATTAAAATAAAATTTATATTTAATGTTGACAACTATACTAGAATTAATCATATTAACTGATTTTTTAGAAATCTAGGAATGAGGTCTTGTCATTTTTAGATCATATCAGGGTTTCCTCATAGGGAAAAAAATAAGACATAACAATAGAAACTATAATAATATAATAGCTACTCATTATTTAGCATGTACTATTTACCAGTCCAGTGCCTAGCACTAACCAAATTTATTACATAAATTATCTCATTGAAACCTCACAATACTCTGTAAGATATGTGTTATCCAGATTTTACAGATAAAGAACTAAAGCTTACTTAAGTTAAATAACTTGTCTAAGATCAAACAATTAGTTAATGGCCGGTGCAGAACTGCAGAGTCAAAAATCTTAATTACCATACCTTTTTGTTAGATTTGAAACCTTGAAAAAAATGATCAATAAAATATACATTCCCAATGAAGATATGAGAAGACCAGAAAATAAACTATTTGCTGGTATAAAGACAGAAGGAAAATTATTTTTGCCTACATAGACATTTATTAAACAGATTCAAAAACTTAATTTTTTTAACATCTTTATTGGAGTATAATTGCTTTACAATAGTGTGTTAGTTTCTGCTGTATCACAAAGTGAATCAGCTATACATATACATATGTCCCCATATCCCCTCCCTCTTGCTCAAAAACTGAATTTTTATAAAATTTATAGTTGCACCATACAGTTCCCAAGGATTCCCCCGCAAGGGGCAGCAGAGTGGCAAAATGAAAAGCTTTGAAGACAGTAAGCAATGGTTGTCAACTTTGGTGATGCCCTCTTTTGTAATTGCCCCCTTCACCCCATCTCACATTTTCCTTTCATCATTCCCTACTGCATTTCCTCATTCTTTGAGTTGAGAAAAGCCAGCAACACTTGCTGACACTCTTTACTCATGCTGCCATCTTGTCCAGTTCTTCTTTGCAGGCAGTCAAGTTATGGATCCTTCTCTCCACCCCATCCCCAATCTCCCTCCTCCCCACTCTCCACCCCACCTTCATCACATTATCAAATGTACCTGCACATGGCCATGTCCCATCTGCTATGGAATCTTAAAAGTTAAGTTTGTGAGGAAATTCAGGGCTTCGTAGGGGTCACCTACTCCTGAGGGAAGAGGCATTATCTTTGCCTTTTTAATTAGGCTCCTGAGATACATTTAGTTCAGCTCCAACATTATATAAATAACTTGGAAGCATTACTCCTATCCTCACAACAAGAAAAAGTGAACAACATTCTCACCACAAAAAAGAAATGGTAATTATGCAATGGGAGGGAGGTGTTAGCTAATGCTTTGGTGGTCATCATTGTGCAATATGTAAGTAGAAAATCAATACACTGCACACCTAAGCTTACATAATATTATGTGTCAATTATATCTCAATAAAGCGGGGGTGGAAAACTGAAAATCAACAACTCTTCTTGAACCCATCAGAAAACTGGTATCACAGGGTAAACTGCCACCCCAAAAAGTAAAGAAACAGGTACTTGTGAAAGCCACCACCACCCCCAGACACACCCAACTAGAAGATAAGCTTAATCAGAAGTTTGTAGAAGAAACCCTCTCCTCCACATGCTACCAACACATCAATAAGCCTCCAGTGTAATAACAGTGGATAGAAGCTGAAAGAGCTGCAGTGTATAGACTCTTTCTCAGAAGCAACGCAGAGAAGCCCCAAAGCGAAGAGAAGAGATTAAAATTAAGGACACCAGATGAACTTGAATCCTCTAGTACCTATAATTACAACAAACATTAAACATAGCCCAACTCCTAGCCAGATTAACACAAATCCTCACACTAAAAACCTTTTTACCTCAGTACCTATTACTCATACAACATATCCAGCTTTCAGCAAAAAGATACAAACTGTGCCAAAGATGAGGAAAAAAGCACTTTGAAGAGACAAGCACTAATCAGAACCAGGCTCAAATATGACACAGATGTTGGAATTATCAAACAAGGACATCAAAATAACTATGATTAATATGTTAAAGGCTCTAACAGAAAAGGTAGACAATAGACCAGACTGGTAATGTCAGTAGAGACATGGAAACTCTAAGAAAGAACCAAAGGAAATGCTAGAAATCAAAAACACAGTAACAGAACTGGAGAATGACTTTGATGAACTTTTCACTAGACGCAGCACAGCTGAAGAAAGAATCAGTGAACTTCAAGACAGGTCAATAGAAACTTCTCAAACTGAAATAGAAAAGAAATAATACAGGATAAAAAAAGAACAGAACACCTAAGAACTGTGTTACAATATCAAAAGGGATAACACACATATAATTAGAAAAGCAGAAGAACAGCGAATAGGACAGAAGAAATATTTGAAGTAATAATGATGAAGAACTTTCCAAAATTAATGACATACACCAAACCTGTCCCTAGAGAAACTCCATGACAGCACATTTGAAAATGGCCCTACTTCTGTGTGTCTTTAACTTCCCTACACAAATCTCTTGGTCCCTGGCAGTGATGCTCGTTTTAAGGGGAAAGGAAAAGGTTGCCGGTATTAGTTTCTCACGATTGCTGTAACAAATTACCACAAACCTGCTGGCATAAAATAACACAGCTTTATAACAGTTCTGGAGGTCAGAAGTCTAACATCAGGCAGGGCTGTTTCCTTCTGCAGACTCTTGGGGAAAATTTGTTTTCTTGCCTTTTCTAGCTTCTGGAAGTCTCCTACTTTCCTTGGCTCATGTCCCTTCCTTATCACTCCAACCTCTTGCTTCCATCATCACATCAGCAACTTCTCTTCTGTAGTCAAATCTCAATCTCTCCCTATCTATCTATCTCTATCTCTCCTCCCCCTCTACTATAAGGACATGTGTTATTACATTTAGAACCCACCTGAATAATCCAGGATAATTTCCCCATCTCAACATCCTTAATCATATCTGCAAAGTCCCTCTTGCCATGTAAGTAATCATTCACAGGTTCCAGAAATTAGTATCTGGATATCTTTGGAGGCCATTATTCAGCCTCCCAAGGTACCCTTTTGAGGTATGGACAAAGTAGAGAAAATAAATTGACAGCAATATACATCCATGGATCTGGCATTCACACACAGGACTGAAATTATTATAAAGCTTGATAAAGAGCTTCCCATTAGCTACTAAGGATACCAAAGAACTCTAAGGCAAATTTCACTCAAAGCTTTCTAGTTAGACATCATGCATACATAAGAAATGTTGGGGCTTCCCTGGTAGCGCAGTGGTTGAGAGTCCGCCTGCAGATGCAGGGGACACAGATTCGTGCCCCGGTCCGGGAAGATCCCACATGCCGCGGAGCGGCTGGGCCCGTGAGCCATGGCCGCTGAGCCTGCGCGTCTGGAGCCTGTTCTCCGCAATGGGAGAGGCCACAACAGTGAGAGGCCCGCGTACCGCAAAAAAAAAAAAAAAAAAGAAATGTTGGTAAGTGCTTGCCTCCTTTGTTTTACAAACTAACTAAGTCATCTGTTATAATCCTTTCTAATTCTTACAAGTTCTAGAGATACTAATTGCAAAATAGGTGTTGTCTTACATACTTCCAACATTAATTCATACGCAAGGTTTTGATTATCTTCCAACTTAATGTTTTATTTTTGAAAAGGGGGAAAACAGTGTATTTTCCTATGGAAGTTGGCAGGATTTACATTCTTTCAATGAAACAATAAGTTGAAATTTTAAGAATTTATTTCAGAGCATGAAGATGTCTTTGACATACATACATCACCCTAGGCGATGGTTCCTGGTATTATTAGAAAGAGGCCTGGGAAAAACTAAGAAGATGGTTTGTTTATATTTGGATGGAGGAGGAATGGGAGGTCATTGGGCTAAATACAGACAGAAATGACTTTTATAACATTTTAACAATCTGTACTATTGGCACCAACCAATAAGAATGAATGCCAGCTGAAAACAAGCTTTGCACCCTTACTGCATGTATCTATTGCTATCAACCCTGAACATGCAGCAAAATTATCATAAGAAAATAAACATGTTAGTAGTCTTGGTTCAGTATTCTTACATTTCTGGACTTCCTTTTGTTACTACAGTTTATATAATTACTCTAATTTTTTTAAAATCACATTCATGGGGAGGGGGAATAAGCTCCAAAAAATAGCAACTGCAGAGAGGCAAAGCTTCCCTTTGGAGATAGGGATGGAGATGGTGATGGGAACTGAGGTTCTAAGATCAGGGTAACCAGCAGCTGAGTCCCATCCCATGAGATAAAAAGGATCTCATTCACCTTTTCTAAATTGTACATCTCTCCTCTCATTTATCCACTTTCTCCATTCCCTTCCCTCCCTCTCTCCTTCTCTCTCTCCTCTCTCTGTCTCTCTCTCTCTCTTTCTTTCCATCTCCACACTCATACACAACCCTCTGTCTCCTCCAGGACCTCCTTCACTCCCATAGCTTCAACCCTACTTTCTAGCCAGATGATTCCAAATCCAACACCAATCCAACTCTTCTCACCAACATGAGTTCCATTTTGGAAATGTGCTGACTTGGCAAGAAGCACTTTTACATATTTTGTCAAATATTTCCTTACCCAAGTTACCTTATTAAAACTTATGAAGCTGGTATTAAAACCTGTATTTTCCTAACAGAGAAAATGAGGCTTGGACTCCTCTGCTCTTTTCGTTTTCCACTTGACTGTCATAAGCAACTGCCACTGTGCTTTTTTTTTTTTTTTTTTGGAGTAACACAGTAAATTGATTTGGCTGATTCAGAGAACCAAGAAAATAAATACAAAAAAAAGTATCAGGACCTAATTTTTTGAATGACTTGGCAAGTCAGTTCAGTTAAAATTACTAATTCAGAATCTGTACCTGGACAAATTAAAATGTCATAGGGCCTGTGCTGAAAACATGGTGCTTAAACATGCCCCATCATCTCAGCAGCCACCCCAGCTCATCATATTAGCCCAGGCTAAAGCTCCACCCCTGTGAGCACTTAGAGCTAATGACACTAGTCACTCCAAGTCCTTGTAAAACAGGACAGTGGCACTGCTCATAATAAATGTGTTCAGGCAACAGCTAACTGACAGGTGAAAGATGAATTGGAAGTTTTAGGGCATTCTGCAAACTTAGCCAGATCAATCTGAAACAACAAAAAACTTGTCAGAGGTCAACAGTTTTCAGTATATCATCTAGGATTCATTCTTTCCTTCCAGACTTCTGGCCACTTACTTCCAGAAGTGCCACTTCTAGAAGCTTCTCTCCTGTATAATGCCAACTCACATATAAGGAATGAGACTAGCTGTCCTGATAAACACCTCCAACTACCTGAAGAGGCAGGCAGGTGTGGCACAGGCTTTCAGCTCAGCTCCCAAGTAACTTGGCATAACATGACCCAATGACATACTGCCACTAAAACCTGGTGCAAACAGAGAAATTTCCTTCTGTGCAGATGCCAGGTCGAACCCCATATTGGCAGGCAGCATGTGTTTCTGTTGGCTTGGTCTCCTCAAGGCAGATTGCAGAGGGAGTGTTGATTTTTATAACAGACCCAAATGAGCTACAGGGTCCAGACCCGCCTAGCACATTTAAAGCAGGCTGAGTGCCAGGTGACACTTCCGTGTTAGAAGTAATGAGAAAAGTCATGGGCCCCCCAAGTCACGGAACACAACCAAGCAGCCAAAAAACAAAGAGATTCCTAAGGTAAAAAGCTGTGCAGAAACATTATCATAGTTATATTCCTTACCCTCAAAAAGGCTGAAAAGTGAAACAGAACAATATTACAATAAGGTACTGTGTCTTTAGAAATGGGTGCTCCACATCATGTTCTGATGTTATTCAATAATTATAGATGCTACCTGCTCATTTTGTGATAGCAAAAAATCTACTGAGTGCTTATTGTATGCCAATAACATATTAAGAGCATTTTCCAATTTAATCCTCATAAAACCCTGTGATATAATAACTGATTTTGCTCTCATTTTAGAGATGAAGAAGCTGATCCTTGAAGGTCCCATAGTTAATGATAGACTTTGTCTGTATCCTTAACCTCTATACAATACTGTCCCTTAACCATCTTCAACTCTTTAGAAAAATGGAATACTAAATGTCATAAAAATATAGTAAGACTGCACCTGTATTTGCTCATCTTCAGTTTCTTATTGCCCTAAGTATTTTCAAAGATGGTATCTACATATATCTACCATGCACATTGCTATCCCTACATTTTTTGACCCTAGAAAAATATATTTTATATGTTGCATTTGGATATTATATTAAGTACCTTTCCCAAAAATGCCTGTAAGTACAAATAAACTCTACTATTTTAAACACACTTGTCTTCCTACTCAAGAACAACAGACATGCTGAGAACGATGTTTGTCCCATGCTTTCAATTCATGGGCTGGAAAATCCAAGCCAGTCCCCACTGACAGATCTTATTATTCTCAGATACAGCAGAAGAGAAACATTCGCTTTCTATAGGCAATTTCTGTATGTGTTTTCCGACCTCTGTGGTTAGGCAAAGATGCATGTAGAATTGCAATCTTCTAATTTCTATTTGCCTTCATTTTCCCAATTCCGTTTCCCACCACATTCTTGTCTTAGATCTTTTGTTTTAATTTAGTCAAGTTGATAGACAAGTATTCTAGGGTGGGAAAAGAAGAAAAATAGACATGGCAGCATTTTCTTAAAGGAGAGAGTGAAGAAAAAGAAAGTAGGCAGTTGTTCAACATTCTAGTGGTGTTAAGACAGTTGTAAATAAAATTTACCTCAAGAGTTAGTTGGAAGCAAAGTTATGTCATCATAATCATCATAATAGCTAACAGGTGTGAAGGATTACCATGTGCTGAGTGTTCTAGATAGAATATCTCACTCAATTCCCAAAACAAACCTATAATTTAAATATTATTATCTCATTTGTGTTGGTGAGATTCCTTCACAGCTTTCCTAGCTCTGTAGCATGTAGCTTACCCTCTGAAGGGCTTTAGGCAGATACCTGCATTTATCACATCATGGTGTAACTCATTATTTATCACTTATAGTTTTAATTCACTGTCAGCTCCATAAAGGAAAGAACTGGACCTTCTTTATCTCCTTCTCTCCAGACATTTTTAGAGTTCTAGACCATGATGAGTGCCCACCTGATGCTTGTCAAGAACATACACTAAAAGTGAAGGAAAGAAAGAAAATAAAGAAAACACAGGAAACTGGAACGCATTTGGGGAGCTTCAGAATTAGAAACATGGTCTGTTCTGCTATAATGAGAGAATTGTGGCTCTAAAACAACCTCCTGTTTCTAAATAAACTTGGACTCTTAAAATAACATGGACTACCAAAAATTATGTTTGAATATAATTAACTTTTAGTTTGCCAGTATGTCCCTGAGGCTGGGCACACAGGGACTTAATGCATTCTGTTTTTAAATAAATGTCAGAAAGGGACTAGGGAGTAGGGGGTTTCAAACTATTGATAAGCCTTACTTCTCTAACAGGAGTGTTTATTCATAGCTATGGAATCAAAACACCCCTGAACAAATGCTGCTGCCTTTGAGCACATATCTGTGGCCCATATTGGTGTCCCTCCTTTCCCATCTCCAACCCACTCATTAGCACAAGCTTCTTCCACTTTCTCATCACTCAGTATTGTGGGAAAAAAAGCACAAACCCACTCAAAGAACTCAACAGCTCCACCATACCCCCTCCTTCAGGAACAATGTTAATTTCCAAGCAGGTTCAAGTTATAACCTACACTGGTCCTCGGAATGCAAATAGTGCCCCCTTGATTATTCAATCCTGTTACAACCAATTTGCATTATGAAAACTGAAGCTATATAAGTAATCCATATATGTGGGTTTCAGATGATCTACCACTCTACACAATAATGAATTATAGATTTTGGCCTTCAACCTGACATCATGTTAGGTCCTTTGCACTGATGCTATAGCCCTATAGGACTGAGGTAGTAGATTTACTCCCTCACATAGGTCCGTGAGCCTGGGCTGGAGTCTAAGCTCCAGGAATGCAGTTGCTAAAAAAAAGAAACCCTGAGCCTCTTCCTCATGGAAGCAGAGAGAAGCTAGTCCCCAAACAGTAGGGAGAAAAAAGCTCCAACTGCTAGCAATGACTAGAGCACATAAATGTGGGAGGTAGAAGCCTGCACAGAAACCTTTCAAAGGGCTCTATAAGATAAAAAAGAGAGAAAGAGAGGGGTCTAGGGTATCAATGATGTTTCCTGCTCTTTGTGCACAGGCAGGGGAACTCTAGCTTTCTCCAAATAAGTTGAATGACTCTTCAGGTTTTTTCCAGGGTGGTGATGTTGCTTACATCATCCACACTCTTTTTCGTCCTGGCTAGTTAAAGTGAATTGACAGTAATAGCAAAAATCTTTGGAATTCATCAAACTCCCTGGATTGAAAGTCAAAATCAGACCTTTTCAATGATGATTTTCTGGATCTGGAGTCTGAGGCATCTCCCTTTCTGAATTAGAACTAGAAGGAATCAATGGGCATAAATTCACTATGTGCAAGCTTAACCAATCTGTATGCAGCTGAGCTAATTAACAGACCTCATTGTTAGAAAAACATCAGGCCGGCCCAATTTTTGCAGATATAGCCAATAAGCACTGATATGTAGTTATTTTGATATAGCAGATAAGTCATAATCTAATTTTGTGACATATACAAATATCTGTACACCAATTTTTATCTAAGAATATAAAGTGTATGAAATACAATGAGCATAAAGACTATCTGATTAAGATAAAACTCATTCTTGTCAACCTAATTTTATAGTTTAATAATATTCTCATTAACAATTGCTGATTAAGGAGGAAGGATACTCAAACTTTGTGAAATCTCTGTTACAAAATATAGTCAAAGAATCATTACAAAAATAGGTACTTGTCAAGAGTGGAGAAAGAGCAGGGTCTTTGTTGTAGATTATCTGGTGTTTAAATAAACAGGTAAGAAAAGCATGATCAACTTTGTGATACCTGAATTTAAGTGCTGCTCAAGTAGCACTTGCAAAGAGATCGTTGACCCTCCTTCATAAGGAAGGCTGGAGAGACATCGTACATTTATAGCTTGCCCATTCTGTATCAGGTGCTAGCCTGAGTATATACATGTCATCTAAATTAGTCCTCACATATGTAATCATTTCATAATGGGGCCACTTTATCATTCAACTATATAGCACAAATATTTGAGTATTTATATGTGCTGGGCACTATTTTAGACTGAAAATTCAACAGTCACTACAATAGACAAGATCTCTGCTCGCCTGGTTATCTGTCAAGGGCAGATCAACATTAAAGCAGCAAGCAAATAAATAATTATGAATTTCCTATAGAAATAGTGTCATAAACACAATAAAAGAATAAAAAGGAATAGAAGGTGACCAGTTTTATCCAGGGTGATGATGGATTGCCTATAACATCCATGCTCTTTTCCATCCTTGTCAGATAAGGTGAGTTGTTGACACTGGCGAGATCCTTTGGAATTCACTGAGCTCCCTGAAGTAAGGGTCAAAATCAGGCTCTTTAGGTAATGATTCTTCAGATATGGAGTCGGAGGCAGCTTCCTTTCTGAATTGGACCAGAAAAGAGTTGGAATAGGTAGAGAACAGGTAGAGGTGGGCAGTCCTACTTTATTAGGATTTCCAGAAAATGCCTTTCCAAGAAAGTCACATTTGAGTTGAGGCAAGGATGATGATAAGGGTCTGGCCAGGCAAAAATTTAGGGTAACAGTATTTGAGGCAGAAGGGACAGTGGCAGAGTGAGTCAGTGGGAGGAAAGCATGGGATGGGATTGGTGAGCCAAACAGAAGTTGATATTGGAGCCTTTGGGGGCACAGGAAAGCATCTCATTATGTCCCACTCAGCTCCCTCCTCTTTGAGATTTGGAAGCTCAGCAGCACAATTTTATTGCCCCTTAGGAAATAATACACAAGTCAGAATTCCTCCTGGCTGAAACAAGAAGGTTCTTACAATGCTTTGGTTGGCCAGACCCCACTAGGCCATGTCTTCGATTTGAGGGACGGCATTATGTTTTCCTCAAGCCTAAGCTTTTACCTCATGATATCCTCTTAGGGAAGTGAAAACTTGGCTTTTAAGATGAATACACAATGCAACAAATGATTTTTTACTAATTCCTGGAATCACACTGTCTGGGTCCCGTGGAAGAAACAAAGTTAAATATGACATGATCCCTGCCTTTAGGAGATTATAATTTAGTAGGCTCTAGAGTTGTCGAATATAATCATTACTACTTAGTACTAATCAGTTTGTCATAAAGTACATTGGTACTTGCTAAAATACATTTTTCAAGTCATCATTCTCTATGGAAATTCCAAAATTGCACTAGCGTTCTGATATATACTGTACAAGAGTCACATTTTATTCCATACAAACTTTAGCAAAATATCACTACGTAACAGTGACAATAAATAATACTTCAGAATCATATTCTAATTCCTTGTCATTTTTCACTTGATATTTTTACCCAATTTTAGATTCATTAACTGACATTAATTAAAGTACTCAGCAACTCTGAAAAAATCTGCAAAATAAAGTGGTGCATTTGTATTTTTAGAGCAGTTTTCTATTAATAATTCTAAACTTTGAGTGTGGTAGATTTTAGATATCATAATAGCATTTCATTTCCCAAAATAAGATTGCATTTCACAGACATATAAAATGATATATAACATAAAAATACATATTCTTTAAGACAGCACTAAGTATTACACATGGGTCATATGAAGAGAGAGAGAATGCAGAATTGGGAATTTAAAATTAGACAATTAGATAAAATATAGACTATAGGATTCCTATAGTCATTACCCACATATAGGAAATGAGACCAGTGGTTGTCATTAAGAGATGGAGTCCAACAAGTTTCATAAGCTGAGGATAAAAGGGAAAGGGTCAATATCCTAAAGAAGATTCTTGTTTGATTAAAGCCTATGAAAAGGAGCAGAGATCCTTGGATTGGAAGAGCTGCTATCCTTAAATCGATAGGCTCTTCAGTTTTGTTCCCCAACTCCACCCCCAGAAACGGTGCTCTAATGAGTATTTTTCCCAAAGATGGGTCCCTAGAATTCTTCTTCCTAGTTTAATGCAGGTATACTCAATAAGGAAATGTCTATTGTAAAAGTAAGCTTCTTAAGTCAGGAATGAAGACTTAATAGAACAACAAAATGGTCTAAATTGAAAACTGTGAGCTTCCTTCCTCTAGAGGCATTTGACCACCCAGATGCTTAAAATGGAGTCCTACATAGTGATAGACTGGCCTAGGAAACATCTAAAGCTCCTTCTCAGTCAGCCATTCGGAATATGGATGAACATCTGCACTCTTTATAGAATGATAGGAGACCCACTACCATGGACACCTGTTTAAATCCAAGCTCAAATTACTTTAGAGCCTTTATCATTATTAATAATAATAACAACAGTGTCATTTAAATATGCCTTGTTTCTAAAGTCCAAAGGAAATTTTTTGCTTTTACTGTCTTCTATACAATACTTGTTTCTTCTCTACTGATTTTCCAGTTTTGCTTCTCAAATGGGTATCCTCTAGTTATTTCCACTACCTTTTGAGATGTGTCTTCTGTACTTCTGGCCACATCACTGAGAATGCCAATGTTCATGACCTACATCTCTTCTCCATCCTCATCTCCAGCTGCATTTGATACCAGGAACTCCTCATCTACTCCCTCTTCATCTATAATACTCTAAGCTCATGACGAGAAAAATCATATCCTTATACCCCTCTCCCACATTATTTTGCACATAAGAGTCCTCCAAAGATTCATTAAATGAACAAAAAAATCAGTATCTCCATCCTAGTTCCTTTGTTTTATACCCCTAGAGACATTTCCTATTTCTTTTCACTTTCCTGCACTCTCTCAAAATCCAACCCATCCCCAATGTATATAGATTTAATTTAAAATGTGTCTTTTATGTTTAACCTTACCTTTTTCTTCCCAGAGCTTTCAAGTTCAGCCATGATTCTCCTCAGAGCTGGATTATTTAAAAAACTTCTAAAGAATATGTCAGACCCCTAGGTTTCCCTTTTAAAGAGATCTTAGAGAAGATGGACTATTCTTCAACAGATCAACTTTTATCACATTTTTTTAAATCCCAACAAAAACCTATAAATTGTATTCCCATCATCTAAACACGTTCTAGCCCTATAGGAGGTATAATCGGTTACTTACTTTCTCTCAGACTCCATGGCTATAATCACTATTACCCTCACAGAAAATACATAAACAGGCCCTTGGAGAAGCCAAATTGTTTCTTAAACTCAAGGTCAGAGGATCACACTGGATTTACTAACAACACATTGTGGTAGGCAGAATTCTAAGATGGCCCCCAAGATTCCTAGCCCCTAGTGTAGACACCTTGTATAATCCCCTCCCCTTGAGTGCTGGTGGGAGCTGTGAATATGATCAATGTCACTCTCATGATTAGATTACATTATACTGCAAACGTGGAGGAATTCTGCAAATATAATTAAGGATTAAGGTGCCTAATAAGTTAACTCTGAGTTCATCAAAATGGAGATTGTCCTAGGTGGGCCTGATTTAATCATGGCGCTTTAGAAAAAGATCTAGAGGTAAGAGACAAGTAGCAGCAGCAGATGTTCTTCTGCTGATCCTGAAGAAGCAAACGTCCATGTTATAGAGAGGGCAACATGGCAAAGAATGGTGGGCAGCTTCTAGGAGGTGAGGTCCTCAGTCGTACAACCACAAGGAACTAAATTCTGCCAACAACCAGTGAGCTAGGAAGAGGACCTCAAACCTCTAATGAAATTGCATCTCCGGGCGCACCCTGACTGCAGTCTGTGAGACCCTGAAATGAGGACATAAGCTATGACCAGACTCTTGATCCACAGAAATTGTGAGATAATAAATGTGTGTTGTTTTAAGCTGCTAAGTTTGTGGTCATTTGTTATACAGCATAAAAAAACTAATTATATACTTTGTCTCCTCTTACTGGTTTGCCTGGACCTTTTTTATTGATACTTAACTCATTTTGACTTCTCTGAATACATCCTGATTCTCTGGAGTTTTGATTTCCTTACCCCAGACTCTAAAAACTGCATGTTTCTATACCATGCTGAGCCTCCACAGTTTTCTGACTTCTGTAAGTTTCCCTCAGCTCCTGCCTCTTCATACTATACACTCTAATACACCACTTTCTCCTGGTAGCTGCTTTGTGACACCCCACTCTGCCCTGCCACTTATGTCTCTGTCACCTGAAGGCCCAATCTACAGTCCTATGTAAACTGTTTGAATCCAAACTACACTACATCTCATGCTGAGTCAAGTACAGAATTATAGGTCAAAAGACCTCCAAGTTTTCAGTGGAGCCAATTTGCATCTGGTTCTCACTGAGTTTTCCTTCTGCCTCATAATTAACTCTTTGAGGAAAGTATCAGAGGGTTCCTAAAAGAAAGTAGGCACTTGATCTCAATAAACAGACACCCCTTGATAGACCTGGACAGATTGGTTAAAAAAGGAAAAAAAAAGTCTTTGGCTGGCAGCACGTGCCCATTGATGCAGTCCTGTTACTGAGAGTCCCAGTGTGGTTGCAGCCTGGACTCTTCCATCTGACTCTCCTAACTTCAGAGGTGTGAGTTGACCACATTGTTGCCACCTTTGTTCTCTAAATCAGCTAGTCCCTAGCCTCTGGTCTTCCTCAGATTCCTGCTCCAGGGCGAACTCACTGACTATCCTTGCCATGCCTGCATGACCCATTTCAAAGGGACTCTAGTTACTACCTTGTCCTATCTTTCGTGACCTCCATCATATTCTTGAGAAGGTGGCAAACAGCCTCTGATTAACATCACTCAGCACTTGAGCATGACCTCAAACAGTGCTTATTAAATCCATAAATTATTTGGTGTTTTTCACATCCTTGTCTACATTTAACTTCATGTGTCAAATTGACCGGACCATGGAATGCCCATATATTTGGGCAAACATTATTCTGGGTGTTTTGGGATTACATTAATATTTGAATGGGTAGGCTGTGTAAAGCAGATTGCCCTCCCTAATGTGAGTGGTCGTCATCCAATTAGTTGAAGGCCTGAATAGAACAAAAAGGCTGAGTAAGAGGAAACTTATCTGGCCTGATTGCTTGATCTGTGACATCAGTCTTCTACCCTTGGACTGAAACTTACATCATTGGCTCTCCTGGTTCTCAGGCCTTCAGACTTGGGCTGCAGCTTATACCATTGGCTCTCTTAGGTCTCTAGCTTGGGAGTTCACAGTCTCCATAATCATGTGAGCCAATCAATTCCTTAAAATAAATCTCTCTCTCTCATTCTTTCTCTCTCTCTCTCCATACACACACACACACACACACACACACACACACACACACAGTGTTGACCCTCGAATATGGGTTTGAACTGTGTGCATCCACTTATAGGTGGATTTTTTTCAATAGTAAATACTACAGTACTACTGTAGTTGGATCCACAGTTGGTTGAACATGAAGATGCAGAACCACAGGTTCTGCAGAGGGTCAGTAACACTAATTCCCATGTTGTTCAAGAGTCAACTATAGATAGAAAGATAGATAGATAGATATAGATAGACAGATATAGATCTCCTATTGGTTCTGTTTCTCTAGAGAACCTTAATTAACATACTTATCTCTCTCTCAACTGAGCTCCTAAAGAGCAAGAACAATTCCTTGGGATTCTCTGCCTTCTTTTCCCATATCCAGTACCATGCTTTGCATGCTGTGGGTATTGTATAAATGTTATTAACTGAATCCTTAGAGAAAGAAAATCTGTTGAAATTCCTTACCAAGAGTGTGATGCATTAGTATAAGAAATATTGATTGGCATGCCCATTAGAGCTCCCAGGAAGCCAGGGCCTTTCCTGTGGACAAATAATTTGAGTTGCCCTGGTCACAATGAAGAAGAGGAAGAAAATAGCCTTTTCTCTCTGCAGAGGGTTGCTGAGTCAGTTCTCCTAAGGAGGCTTCCTCTGTGTTTGTGATCACTTCAGTATTTCTAAAATGGCAAGAAAGGATACAAAGGAGTAAAAACCAGATTGCCACTTGTCAAATCAGAATCAGGGTGCAAATTAAAGATATGGAGACTTTGTGGGTTTTTCTTTTTAAAGGATAAAACCTGATTTTTTTCTTTTTAAAGAACAAGAATAATGAAGGCAGGAGAAGGCAAAGAATGGCTAGTACAGCCTAGGCAGAGGCTCTCTCCAGAAAGCTTTCAAAGAGCTATATGACTTAGTCTAAATTAAGAAAAAAGAACCAGACATGTTCATCTCTAAAGGCAGCCTTGCTAAGGCATGTAACACTTCTCTCTCCATTAATATTAGAAACAGGGTTACTCAGTCACAGCCTGGGCCATTTTTCAGTTCCATCTTCAGAATTCAAGGACAAGTAGGTAAGTTCACTTAAAAAGATTAGTTAGGGCTTCCCTGGTGGCGCAGTGGTTGAGAGTCCGCCTGCCGATGCAGGGGACAGGGGTTCGTGCCCCGGTCCGGGAAGATCCCACATGCCACAGAGCGGCTGCGCCCGTGAGCCATGGCCGCTGAGTCTGCACATCCGGAGCCTGTTGCTCCGCAACGGGAGAAGCCACAACAGTGAGAAGCCCGCGTACCGCAAAAAAAAAAAAAAAAGATTAGTTATATTTGTCCAGACGAGCCCACGAAAGAGCACTGAGCCAGATAAAAACATCCTGATCCTGGCACAATCAAAAAAGTTATTCATGCAATTGACTGAAACTCGGGCTCTTAAACAACCTTCAGGGAGAACCTGACCTGACCTCGTAGGGATTCAGAAGAATTTTCCATTCCCATTTCGAAAAACAATGCAATTGACCTCTGCAAACAATAAGCAACTGGGATTCCAGGTTTAAAAAGAAACATGGAAACATCCTGGTACAAGTGCTGAACCTCTTGCTTCTTGGGAAATCAACCTAAAATATAAATATAACCTAGAATTGGCATAGAGTATGTTTATATAGTTCGAATGTTGATAAATCTCTCCAAGTCCCACAGGTTCTTATCTACAAAGCAGTAAGCAGTAAACAGTAATCCAGTGGTTGGATTGCCTCCTGTGAATATGTCACATCGTTAAGTGAGACCAATTGCCTTTTTGTTTTCAGGTTAGGGAGCCATCACTTAGGTTAAAGCTACACACAAGCTTCCAAGTGAATTGACATATGTGTTTTCCATCATTTTTTAGCATTTCATTGAAAATGGGTTAAAACCTAATTGTGTATTGTTGGTTTAAAAAATCAAAGTCAAAATAAAGATTCAGAGACTATAAAAGACAATTAACTGCTTCATGTAAAGGGCTTAACTGCTTAGCATAAACCTATTCAATTAGCCTATCCATTTAACCCAAAAAGGAGCACTAAATATAGCATCTCTACATAGACACACACATACAAGGTTGTGTTGCTTCAACACCAAAATTGTTCCCCACTGGTTGGAAAGAGTTAAACATCCAATTAGTACTAGGAATGGACTTAGGCACAATACCACAAGAAAGAATACCAATACGTAGCTTAGAACTCTGTCCAGAGGGTCCCTATGATGCCAGGGCATGGTATCGAGGTGGGGCATGACCCTATTCCAGCAGGAGTGTACACAGAGCACACAGAAGGACGTAGAGTCTGAGTATGTTGACAAGCTCAGTTTGAAAATACATACATAGAAAATCACATCTAAAGCTCAAAAATTCATCTGGGGCTGACCAGAATAGGAGATGAATCCAAAGGTAATGTGTTAGGCAGATTTAAGAATGGAGATTAGCAGGAAGAGTAAAGTCAGTGGGCCCAAAATTGCTATGGCACATGGGGCTGGCAAAGCACATTTTTAACAGTATAAATAGCATTTGGGTATAATTGTTTAGTTGGAAAGCACAGGATGGAAAAAAATGTACAGCCTGAATAAGAATCACAAATATCCAAGCCTGTCATTTCTTTACACTTCAAGTCTTAAATATATATTATCCTAGGGTAAAAACACATTCCCACCAAAACAATTTTGAAAAAGAAAAACAAAGTTGAAGAACTCATATTTCTCAATTTCAAAACTTACTGCAAAACTACAGTAATCAAGACAGTGTAGTACTGGCATAATAATAGACATGTAGATGAATGGAATATAATTGAGAGCCCAGAAATAAACCCTCACATTTATGGTGAACTGATTTCTGACAAAGGTGCCAAGACAATTCAATAGTAGAAAGAATAGTTTTTGTCAACAAATGATGCAAGGACAACTGGATATTCACATGCAAAAAAAGGAAGTTGGACACTTACCTTACATCATATAAAAAACACTAGTAATTGTTCTTCAACTAAAATGTAACACCTAAAACTATAAAACTCTTATTAAAAAAACACACAGGCAAATCTTCATGACCTTAGATTAGGCATTAGTTTCTTAGATATGACACTAAAAGTCCAAACAACAAAAGGAAAAAAAATAAACTGGACTTCATCAAAAAAAAAAAAAAATTGTGATTAAAATATACCGTAAAAAACCGGGCTTCCCTGGTGGCGCACTGGTTGAGAGTCCGCCTGCCAATGCAGGGGACACAGGTTCGTGCCCCGGTCTGGGAAGATCCCACATGCCGCGGAGCGGCTGGGCCCGTGAGCCATGGCCACTGAGCCTGTGCGTCCAGAGCCTGTGCTCTGCAACGGAAGAGGCCACAACAGTGAGAGGCCCACGCACCACAAAAAAAAAAAAAAGTAAAAAACCAAAAAAAAAGAATGTAAAAAACCTATGAAATGGCAGAAAATATTTGCAAATCAGATATCTAATGAGGAAATTGTATCCAGAAAAATAAAGAACCCATATACCTCAATAACAAAATGACAATCAATTTTAAAATGGGGAAAGGATTTAAGTGGAGATTTCTCCAAAGAAGACTATAAATAGCCAATAAGCCCATAAAAAGATGTTCAATATCATTAGTCACTAGGGAAATGCAAATCAAAACCACAGAAGAGAGGATCATGGTAGAGAACCATGGCATACGTGCACTTGGCTGTGTGCACCTCCCGCACATTTCACAGCACAAGCAGGAAGCACATGTCACTCACCAGCACCATGATACACACACCAACCTTGTGTGGGCCCTGGCTCTGCTCCACCAGCTCCAATGCAACCCCATCACAGCCCCAGTCAAGGTAGCAGGGGTTTACAAGCTCCTAAAACAATGAGGGGGAGAAAACTTCTTCTCCAATGGGAAGAGACATGGTCCCCCAAAGATGGAATCCTCTTGCTTAAGGGTGAGAGTGAGAAGCCAAACTCTGCTCTCTCTGTCCTCCTTCTGCTTAGCTTAAGATGCAGGCAGGTGTGGTCCCAGGATGTCTGCAGAAGAGTAGGGTAACTGCAGCCACAGATAACTGGCCTGAAGACTGAGAAGCGAAACCCAGGAAGCCAGTAGGTACCAGGGAGATCACGGAGAGGTAAGAGCTCCAAAAAGCAACCCCCTGAAGTTGTTCATGACTTCTGGACTCAATCCCATGTTTTGCATGCAAGGGTCAGACCCTAATTAGCATACCAAAAACTGAGACCTAAACTACAGGCCACACCCACTGCCCAAATCCCACACTGACCACTCAGTAGTGCATATACAGAAAAGCTTTGAAAATAGAACTGCGGGAATTCCCAGGCAGTTCTGTGGTTAGGACTCGGCACTTTCACTGCCAGGGCTCAGGTTCAATACCCAGTTGGGGAACTAAGATCCTGCAAGCTGTGCAGAGTGGCCAAAAAAAAAAAAAAAAAAAATAGCGATATTGAAACCACAACTATTTGGAACTTGCAGCCTGTACTGAACTGGGTTGACTGCATGCGAAAACAAAACTTTCAACATTCTCAATGGGATTTAAACAAGACAGTATCATACCATAATGTTCAAATGCATAGGATACAATCCAAAATTTCTCTACATATGAAAAACCAGAAAAATCCAATCAGCAAGGGAAAAAGAAAAATATCAACAGCCACCAATGCCAACATGACACAAAAAATCCTCAGTAAAATATGAGCAAATAGAATCAAGCTACGTTAAAAAAAAAAAAAAAAAGTACCACAACCAAACAGAGGATATCCCAGGAATGCAAGACTGGTTTAAAATGTGAAAATAAATCAGCATTATCCACCATATAAACAGTGTACAAAAGTAAACTATGTGACAATATCAACTGAAACAAGGATAGCATTTGACAGAATTAAACAACCATCCATGATAAACACTCTTAGCAAATTAGAAATAGAAGGGAGGGAGACCTTCAAGATGGCAGAGGAGTAAGACGTGGAGATCACCTTCCTCCCCACAAATATGTCAGAAATACATCTTCATGTGGAAGAACTCCTACAGAACACCTACTGAACGCTAGCAGAAGATCTCAGACTTCCCATAAAGGCAAGAAACTCCCCACGTACCTGGGTAGGGCAAAAGAAAAAAGAAAAAACAGAGACAAAAGAATAGGGACGGCAGCTGCACCTTGGGGAGGGAGCGTGAAAGAGGAAAAGTTTCCACACACTAGGAAGCCCCTTCACTAGCGGAGACTGCAGGTAGAGGGGAGGAAGCTTCGGACCAACGGAGAAAAGCACAGCAACAGGGGTGCGCGAGGAGAGGGGTTTTAGAGCACTGCCTAAACGAGCTCCAAAGACGGCCTTGAGCCGTGACTATCATCACGGACCCCAGAGACGGGCATGAGACGCTAAGGCTGCTGCTGCAGCCACCAAGAAGCCTGTGTGCGAGCACAGGTCACTATCCACACTTCCCCTGCCGGGAGCCTGTGCAGCCTGCCACTCCCAGGGTCCGGTGATCCATGGACAACTTCCCTGGGAGAACACACAGCACGCCTCATGCTGTTGCAAGGTCACTCTGGCCTCTGCCGTGCGGAGGCTCGCCCCTCATTCCATACCCTCCCTCCCACTGGCCTGAGTGAGCCAGAGCCCCGTATCAGCTGCTACTTTAACCCCATCCTGTCTGAGCAAAGAACCGACGCCCTCAGGCAACATACACACAGAGGCGGGTCCAAATCCAAAGCTGAACACCAGGAGCTATGCGAACAAAGAAGAGAAAGGGAAATTTCTCCCAGCAGCCTCAGGAGCAGCGGATTAAATGGCCACAATCAACTTGATGTACAATGCATCTCTGGAGTACCTGAATACACAACTAATCATCCCAAAATTGAGGTGGTGAACGTTGGGAGCAATGATACTTTTTTTTTTCCTTTTTCTCTTTTTCTGAGTGTGTATGTGTATGTGTATGCTTCTGTGTGTGATTTTGTCTGTATAGCTTTGCTTTTACCATTTGATATGTCCTAGGGTACTGTCTGTCCGTTTTTTTTGTTTGTTTTTTTAGTATAGTTTTTAATGCTTGTTATCATTGCTGGATTTGTTTTTTGGTTTCGTTGCTCTCTCTTTTTTTTCTAGTACTTTTTTATTTTTAATAATTATTTTTTATTTTAATAACTTTATCTTATTTTATTTTCTTCTCTCTCCCTCCCTCCCTCCCTCCCTCCCTCCCTCCCCCCCCCTTTTATCCTGAGCCATGTGGATGACTGGGCTTGGTGCTCTGGCCAGGTGTCAGGCCTGTGCCTCTGAGGTAGGAGAGCCGAGTTCAGGACATTGGTCCACCAGAGACCTCCCAGCTCCACATATTATCAAACGGCGAAAATCTCCCAGAGA
This sequence comes from Lagenorhynchus albirostris, assembly GCF_949774975.1. Taxonomy (NCBI): domain Eukaryota; kingdom Metazoa; phylum Chordata; class Mammalia; order Artiodactyla; family Delphinidae; genus Lagenorhynchus; species Lagenorhynchus albirostris. Next base: position 62,646,797 of record NC_083107.1, read on the forward strand.
TCTCCATCTCAACGCCAAGACCCAGCTACACTCAACGACCAGCAATCTACAGTACTGGACACCCCATTACAAACAACTAGCAAGACAGGAACACAATCCCATCCATTAGCAGAAAGACTGCCTAAAATCATAATAGGGTCACAAACACCCCAAAACACACCACTGGATGCAGAACTGCCCACCAGAAAGAAAAAATCCAGCCTCATCCACCAGAACACAGGCACTAGTCCCCTCCAACAGGAAGCCTACACAACCCACTGAACCAACCTCAGCCACTGGGGGCAGACACAAAAACAACAGGAACTACCAACCTGCAGCCTGAGAAAAGGAGACCCCCAAAACAGTAAGTTAAGCAAAATGAGAAGACAGAGAAACACACAGCAGATGAAGGAGCAAGATAAAAACCCACCAGATCACACAAATGAAGAGGAAATAGGCAGTCTACCTGAAAACTAATTCAAAGTAATGATAGTAAAGATTATCCAAAATCTTGGAAATAGAATGGAGAAAATACAAGAAACGTTTAACAAGGACCTAAAAGAATTAAACAGCAAACAAACAATGATGAACAACACAAAAAATGAAATTAAAAATTCTCTAGAAGGAATCAATAGCAGAACAACTGACAAAAGATAAGTGAACAGGAAGATAAAATAGTGGAAATAACTACTGCAGAGCACAATAAAGAAAAAAGAATGAAAAGAATTGAGGACAGGCTCAGAGAACTCTGGGACAACATTAAATGCACCAACATTCAAATTATAGAGGTCACAGAAGAAGAATAGAAAAAGAAAGGGACTGAGAAAAAATTTGAAGAGATTATAGTTGAAAATTTCCCCAATATGGAAAAGGAAATACTTAATCAAGTCCAGGAAGCACAGAGAGTCCCATACAGGATAAACCCAAGCAGAAACACACCAAGACACATATTAATCAAACTATCAAGAAGTAAATACAAAGAAAAAATATTAAAAGCAGCAAGGGAAAAAAAAAATAACATACAAGGGAATCCCCATAAGGTTAACAGCTGATCTTTCAGCAAAAACTCTGCAAGCCAGAAGGGAGTGGCAGGACATATTTAAAGTGACGAAAGGAAGAAACCTACAAGCAAGATTACTCTACCCAGCAAGGATCTCATTCAGATTCAACGGATAAATTAAAACCTTTACAGACAAGGAAAAGCGAAGAGAATTCACCACCACCAAACAATCTTTACAACAAATGTTAAAGGAACTTCTCTAGGCAGGAAAAAGAAAAGAAGGAAAAGAACTACAAACACAAACCAAAAACAATTAAGAAAATGGTAATAGGAACATACGTATCAATAATTACCTTAAATGTAAATGGATTAAATGCTCCAACCAAAAGACACAGACTGGCTAAATGGATACAAAAACAAGACTCATATATATGCTATCTACAGGAGAGCCATTTCAGACCTTGGGACACATACAGACTGAAAGTGAGGGGATGGAAAAAGATATTCCAGGCAAATGGAAATCAAAAGAAAGCTGGAGTAGCAATTCTCATATCAGACAAAATAGATTTTAAAATAAAGACTATTACCAGAGACAAAGAAGGACACTACATAACGATCAAAGGATCAATCCAAGAAGATATACCAATTGTAAATATTTATGCACCCAACATAGGACCACATCAATACATAAGGCAAATGCTAACAGCCATAAAAGGGGAAATCAACAGTAACACAATAATAGCAGGGGACTTTAACACCCCAATTTCACCAATGGTCAGATCATCCAAAATGAAAATAAGGAAACACATCCTTTAAATGATACATTAAACAAGATGGACTTAATTGATATTTATAACACATTCCATCCAGAAACAACAGAACACACTTTCTTCTCAAGTGCTCATAGAACATTCTCCAGGATAGATCATATCTTGGGCCACAAATCAAGTCTTCATAAGTTTAAGAAAATTGAAATCGTATCAAGTATCTTTTCTGACCACAGCACTGTGAGACTAGATATCAATTTCAGAAAAAAATCTGTAAAAAATACAAACACATGGAGGATAAGCAGTACACTACTTAATAACAAAGAGATCACTGAATAAATCAAAAAGTAAATGAAAAAGTACCTGGAAACAAATGACAATGAAAACACGATGACCCAAAACCTATGGGATGCAGCAAAGGTAGTTCTAAGAGGGAAGTTTATAGCAATTCAATCCTACCTCAAGAAAGAAGAAACAATTTAAACAAACAACCTAACCTTACACCTAAAGCAATTGGAGAAAGAACAAAAAATACCCAAAGTTAGCAGAAGGAAAGAAATCATAAAGATCAGATCCAGAAATAAATGAAAAAGAAATGAAGGAAACAGTAGCAATGATCAATAAAGCTAAAACCTGGTTCTTTGAGAAGGTAAACAAAATTGATAAACCATTAGCCAGACTCATCAAGACAAAAACAGAGAAGATTCAAATCAGTAGAATTAGAAATGAAAAAGCAGAAGTAACAACTGACACTGCAGAAATACAAAGGATCACGAGAGATTACTACAAGCAACTACATACCGAAAAATGGACAACCTGGAAGAAATGGACAAATCCTTAGAAAAGCACAACTTTCAGAGACTGAACCAGGAAGAAATAGAAAATACAAACAGACCAATCAAAAGAACTGAAATTGAAACTGTGATTAAAAATATTCCAACAAACAAAAGCCCAGGACCAGATGGCTCCACAGGCGAATTCGATCAAACATTTAGAGAAGAGCTAACACCTATCCTTCTCAAACTCTTCCAAAATATAGCAGAGGGAGGAACACTCCCAAACTCATTCTATGAGGCCACCATCACGCTGATACTAAAACCAGACAAAGATATCCCAAAAAAGGAAAACTACAGGCCAGTATCACTGATGAACGTAGATGTAAAAATCCTCAACAAAATACTTGCAAACAGAATGCAACAGCACATTAAAAGTATCACACACTATGATCAAGTGGGGTTTATCCCAGAAACGCAAGGATTCTTCAATATATGTAAATCAATCAATGTGATTAATCATATTAACAAATTAAAGTAGAAAAACCATATGATCATCCCATATGATCATTTCAATAAATGCAGAAAAAGCTTTTGACAAAATTCAACATCCATTTATGATAAAAACCCTCCAGATGGGCTTCCCTGGTGGCGCAGTGGTTGAGAGTCTGCCTGCCAATGCAGGGGACACGGGTTCGTGACCCGGTCCAGGAGGATCCCACATGCCGCAGAGCGGCTGGGCCCGTGAGCCATGGCCGCTGAGCCTGCGTGTCCGGAGCCTGTGCTCCGCAAAGGGAGATGCCATAACAGTGAGAGGCCCACATACCGCAAAAAAAAAGAAAGAAAAAAAACCCTCCAGAAAGTAGGCACAGAGAAAACTTACCTCCACATAATAAAGGCCATATATGACAAACCCACAGCCAACATCGTCCTCAATGGTGAAAAACTGAAACCATTTCCACTAAGATCAGGAACAAGACAAGGTTGCCCACTCTCACCACTATTATTCAACATAGCTTTGGAATTTTTAGCCACAGCAATGAGAGAAGGAAAAGAAATAAAAGGAGTCCAAATCTGAAAAAAAAAGTAAAACTGTCACTGTTTGCAGATGACTTCATACTATACATAGAGAACCCTGAAGATGCTACCAGAAAACTACTAGAGCTAATCAATGAATTTGGTAAAGTAGCAGGATACAAAATTAATGCACAGAAACCTCTTGCATTCCTGTACACTAATAATGAAAATCTGAAAGAGAAATTAAGGGAACACTCCCATTTACCACTGCAACAAAAAGAAAAACATATCTAGGAATAAACATACGAAAGGAGGCAAAAGACCTGTATGCAGAAAACTATACAACACTAATGAAAGAAATTAAAGATGATACAAACAGATGAAGAGATATACAGTGTCCTTGGATTGGAAGAATCAACATTGTGAAAATGACTATACTACCCAAAGCAATCTACAGATTCAATGCAATCCCTATCAAACTACCACTGGCATTTTTCACAGAACTAGAACAAAAACTTTCGCAATTTGTATGGAAACACAAAAGACCCCGAATAGCCAAAGCAATCTTGAGAATGAAAGAAGGAACTGGAGGAATCAGGCTCCCTGACTTCAGACTATACTACAAAGCTACAGTTATCAAGACGGTACGGTACTGGCACAAAAACAGAAAGATAGATCAATGGAACAGGATAGAAAGCCCAGAGATAAACCCATGCATATATGGACACCTTATCTTTGATAAAGGTGGCAGTAATGTACAGTGGAGAAAGGACAGCCTCTTCAATAAGTGGTGCTGGGAAAACTGGACAGGTACATGTAAAAGTATGAGATTAGATCACTCCCTAACACCATACACAAAAATAAGCTCAAAATGGATTAAAGACCTAAATGTAAGGCCAGAAACTATCAAACTCTTAGAGGAAAACATAGGCAGAACACTCTATGACATAAATCACAGCAAGATCCTTTCTGACCCACCCCCTAGAGTAATGGAAATAAAAACAAAAATAAACAAATGGGACCTAATGAAACTTCAAAGCTTTTGCACAGCAAAGGAAACCATAAACAAGACCAAAAGACAACCCTCAGAATGGGAGAAAATATTTGCAAATGAAGCAACTGACAAAGGATTAATCTCCAAAATTTACAAGCAGCTCATGCAGCTCAATAACAAGAAAACAAACAACCCAATCCAAAAATGGGCAGAAGACCTAAATAGACATTTCTCCAAAGAAGATATACAGACTGCCAACAAACACATGAAAGAATGCTCAACATCATTAATCATTAGAGAAATGCAAATCAAAACTACAATGAGATATCATCTCACACCAGTCAGAATGGCCATCATCAAAAAATCTAGAAACAATAAATGCTGGAGAGGGTGTGGAGAAAAGGGAACACTCTTGCACTGCTGGTGGGAATGTGAATTGGTTCAGCCACTATGGAGAACAGTATGGAGGTTCCTTAAAAAACTACAAATAGAACTACCATATGACCCAGCAATCCCACTACTGGGCATATACCCTGAGAAAACCAAAATTCAAAAAGAGTCATGTACCAAAATGTTCATTGCAGCTCTATTTACAATAGCCCGGAGATGGAAACAACCTAAGTGCCCGTCATCGGATGAATGGATAAAGAAGATGTGGCACATATATACAATGGAATATTACTCAGCCATAAAAAGAAACGAAATTGAGCTATTTGTAATGAGGTGGATAGACCTAGAGTCCGTCATACAGAGTGAAGTAAGTCAGAAAGAGAAAGACAAATACCGTATGCTAACACATATATATGGAATTTAAGGAAAAAAATGTCATGAAGAACCTAGGGGTAAAGCAGGAATAAAGACGCAGACCTCCTAGAGAACAGACTTGAGGTTATGGGGAGGGAGAAGGGTGAGCTGTGACAGGGCGAGAGAGAGTCATGGGCATATACACACTAACAAACGTAGTAAGGTAGATAGCTAGTGGGAAGCAGCCGCATGGCACAGGGATATTGGCTCGGTGCTTTGTGACAGCCTGGAGGGGTGGGATAGGGAGGGTGGGAGGGAGGGAGACGCAAGAGGGAAGACATATGGGAACATATGTTTATGTATGACCGATTCACTTTGTTATAAAGCAGAAACTAACACACCATTGTAAAGCAATTATACCACAATAAAGATGTTAAAAAAAAAACTAAAATGAGGTACCACCTCACACCAGTCAGAATGGCCATCACCAAAAAATCTACAAACAATAAATGCTGGAGAGGGTGTGGGGAAAAGGGAACTCTCTTGCACTGTTGGTGGGAATGTTAATTGATACAGCCACTGTGGAGAACAGTATGGAGGTTTCTTAAAAAACTAAAAATAGAACTACCATACGACCCAGCAATCCCACTACTGGGCATATACCCTGAGAAAACCATAATTCAAAAAGAGTCATGTACCACAATGTTCACTGCAGTTCTATTTACAATAGCCAGGACATGGAAGCAACCTAAGTGTTCATCGACAGATGAATGGATAAAGAAGATGTGACACATATATACAATGGAATATTACACAGCCATAAAAAGAAATGAAATTGAGTTTTAAGTAGTGAGGTGGATGGACCTAGAATGTGTCATACAGAGTGAAGTCAGTCAGAAATAGAAAAACAAATACCTTATGCTAACACATATATATGGAATCTAAAATAAACAAAAAAAGGTTCTGAAGAACCTAGGGGTAGGACAGAAAAAAGACGCAGACCTACTAGAGAATGGACTTGAGGACACGGGGAGGGGGAAGGGTAAGCTGGGATGAATTGAGAGAGTGGCATGGACTTATGTATACTACCAAATGTAAAATAGATAGCTAGTGGGAAGCAGCCGCACAGCACAGGGAGATCAGCTCAGTGCTTTGTGACCACCTAGAAGGGTGGGATAGGGAGGGTGGAAGGGAGGCAGACACAAGAAGGAAGAGATATGGGGATATTTGTATATGTATAGCTGATTCACTTTTTGATACAGCAGAAACTAACACACCATTGTAAAGCAATTATACTCCAATAAAGATGTTAAAAAAAAATTATACTCCAATAAAGATGTTAAAAAAAGAAAAGAAAGGGAATTTGCTCAGTCTAATAAAAGGGCATCTACAAAAACCAACAACACAACAAACAACATAGGGAATTCAGTGCCCATTCTGTGTGGTCAGCACTGGTACACACAGGTCAGCCAGTGCCTGGTGTGTCTCAGCCTATGTCCACCGACCACACTGTCCTGCTTTGTTCATTACAAGAGTGAGGCAAAGGGCTTCCCTGGTGGCGCAGTGGTTGAGAGTCCGCCTGCTGATGCAGGGGACACGGTTCATGCCCCGGTCCTTGAGGATCCCACATGCCACGGAGCGGCTGGGCCCGTGAGCCATGGCCGCTGAGCCTGCGCGTCCGGAGCCTGTGCTCCGCAACAGGAGAGGCCACAACAGTGAGAGGCCCGCGTACCGCAAAAAAAAAAAAAAAAAAAAAGAGTGAGGCAAAAAAAAAAGAAAGGAAGGAAGAAAGGAAGAAAGAAAGAAGGGAAGGAAGGAAGGAAGGAAGAAAGGGAAGGAAGGATGGAAGGAAGGAAGGAAGGAAGGAAGGAAGGAAGGAAGGAAGGAAGGAAGAAAGAAAAAAAAGAAAGAAAGAAAGAAAGAAAGAAAGAAAGAAAGAAAGAAAGAAAGAAAGAAAGAAAGAAAGAAAGAAAGAAAGAAAGAAAGAGAAAGGAAGGAAGGAAGGAAGGAAGCAAAAAAGAAAGAATCAGTTTCTGTTTTGCCCTGAGATCAGGAGCAAGGCAAAGATGTCCCCTCTATTCATTCCTATTCAACATCATACTGGCAGTTCTAGCCAATGTGATAAAACAATAAAATAAATACAAGACATAAAAAACTAGAAAGGAAGAAATAAAACTGTTCCTATTATGGGATGACATAAAAGTCTATGTAGAAAATCCCAAGAATTCTACAAAACAAGTCCCAACACTTGTAAGATACAAAGTCGGAACACAAAACTCAATCCTCTTTCTATATGTTAGCAATGAACAACTGAAACTCTAAATTTTAAAAACATTTAAATTATAAATATTATTTTCAACAGCTCTCCTCAAAAATGAAATACTTAGGTATAAATATAACAAGATATGAATTGGATCTATATGCTGAAAACTGTAAAACACTTATGAAATAAATCAAACTTTATCTAAATAAGTGAAGAAACATATTTGTTTCATGAATTGGAAGACTCAAAATAGTTATGATGTCAATTGTCCGCAAAATGACCTGCTGATTTAATGCCATCCATGTAGCAAATTTTGTAGATATAGACAAGCTGATCCTAAAATTTGTATGGAAATGTAAAGGAACTATTATAATAAACTGCTGGTTAACTAGTGTAAAATGGTGCAGACATTTTGAAAAGAGTTTGGCAGTTATATTAAAAAGTTGAACATAAACTTACTATACAACCTGACAATTCCATGCCTAGGTATGTACCAAAGAGAAATAACTTATGTCCATGTAAAGACTTGTATGCAAATGTTCTTAGAAGCATTATAGCCCGAAACCGAAAACAATTCAAAAGTTCATCAAGTTGTGAATTGATAAACAAAATATGGTATCCATATAATGCAATGCTATTTGGCAATAAAACTCAACAAACATGTTAAAATATAAAATGGAAACTTAATGGCATTTTTCTAAGTGAAAGAAACTAGATGCAAAAGAACAAACACTGTATGATTCTATTTATATGAAATATGCACGGGACTTCCCTGGTAGCTCAGTGGTTAAGAATCCACCTGCCAGTGCAGGGGACACGGGTTTGAACCCTGGTCCGGGAAGTTCTCACATGCCACGGTGCAATTAAGCCAGTGTGCCACAACTACTGAGTCTGTGCTCTAGAGCTCACAAGCCACAACTACTGAGCCCATGTGCCACAACCACTGAAGCCCGAGTGCCTAGAGCCCATGCTCCACAACAAGAGAAGCCACTGCAATGAGAAGCCCAAGCACAGCAACAAAGAGTAGCCCCCCGCTTGCTGCAACTAGAGAAAGCCCGCACGCAGAAACGAAGACCCAACACAGCCAAAAACAAATAAACAAATAAATAAATTTATTAAAAAAAGAAAGAAATACGCAGGAAGGGCAAATTTCTAGATACAGAAAGATAAGTGGTTTCCTGGGGCTATACATAAGAGGTGGATTGAAAGCAAATGAACATGAGGGAATTTTTTGAAGTAACAGAAGTGTTCTAAAACAGGATTATGGGGATGGTTGTACAAGTCTATAAATTACTGAAAATCATTGAATTATAAATTTACAATGGATTAATTTATGGAATGTAAATTATGCCTCAATAAAGCTTTGAAAAACAAAAACAGCAAGTAGCAGGCTATAGGGAATTATATATGAACCAAGATCGGCAATACACTGATAACTGTTGAAGTTAGGTATTGAGTGATGAGGATCATTATACTATTCTTTCCTCTTTTGTTTATGTTTTAAATTAGGAATACTGATATACATAAATATCAGTATACTTCATGCTCATAAGTGGCCCTTTAAGCAATTAAAGTTGTTATATAGACTTCCAAGAAGGCTCAGAGTGGGACTGTTTTCCTAAACATTTTGATGCCTGCAAGATAATTTACACAATATGATATTAATGATAGCTGAACTTCCTATGGAAGTTCACATTGTATAATTCTATTTATACAAAATGTCTGGAAAAGGCAAATTTACAGATTTTTAGATTCTACTAATGAATGAATCTTGGCAGGTTCTTTTCTACTAAAAGCTTGCCAGACAAAGACATTAAGTTACTTGAGATTCTCTCAACTAGGCTGTAGTTGTGGCAAAAAACGTCCACATTTTAACAAGCTCTTCTGCTAACTACACCCAACACTTCCAAAAATGTCCTGTTTTTTTCTGAGAGTTGACATTTTTTAGAGTTTTTGCATTTAAGATGATCCCTACTTTTCTGGAGAGAAACTAAAATGGTGTAAAGTCTATGGAATTTGGATTCAGAACTGGGTTAGGTCAAGTTCCAAAGCTGACCAGCTGTTTCACCTTCAGCAAATTATTCGTTCTTCACCTATAACACATATAACAAATCTGACCTTGCAGGGCTATTGTGATTACTGAAGTATATAAACTATATAAAGCACCTAATAACCTGGCACATAGTAGGTATTGAATAAATGATACTTTATTTACCATCTAGTCATTTTCTAAATGAGTTTATCTCATAATAAAATGTAGTTACTATAGTTACAATCTTAGTACCATATATAAGATACCCAGAGATTTTCAAATCTAACTTTACCAATAAGGATGCTAAGTTTTGAGGACTTCAGAAATCCCAAATTTAGAAACCAAATCTGGGCTAGAACCCAAGTCTTGACTCTTAAAGTCAGTTTAGCAAAATGATTAAATGACCGCTTTTAATCAGATACTTTGGGTTTGGTTTCTAGCTTTGCCAATGAACACTTAGCTTCTTTACACCTAGTTTCCTCTTTTATAAAATATTAATATTAATAATAATGGCAGCTTTCTCAAAGGTTTGTTGTGATGATTAAATGAAATAAAGCACACCAGGACTTAGAATATAGGGGCCCAATAAATGTTAACTATATGCACTATATTTTCAGAATTCTAAGATATATTTTTATATGTTCTATCTAAAGTCAGTGTCTTAAAATTGAAATTTATGTTAATTTTAGTAGAGTTTGCTTTTTCCCCATAAAGTTACTATGAATTCTATTTTTTAAAACTTATGCTTACTTAGACTCAAGGAAATGTCAAGTTACCAGCTTAACTGGGTTCTGTTTCCTTTACACTTTAATATATCCAAGAAGTTATTAAGATCATAAGGTGAGCTGAAGGCTGGGACCATGTCTTGCTCATGTTTGTAATCCCAATACCTAGCACTGGAGAGTGGTTCAATAAGTATATACTGAATGAATGAATAAATAAAAAAAGAAGAGAGAGAGGGAGAAAAAAAAGGAGTTCTGAATAGGTGAAGAAAGATAATACAACGGGAAGAACAAGAGATCAGATACCAAGATCTGAGTTCAAGTCTTAGAATTGCCATACATTGTTAGATGATATTGGATAACATCTAAACCACCTTTTTAAAAAAATTTTAGGCAGGAATAATGATACCTACATAACAGGGTTACATTGAGGATTAAATGACATGATTACTGTCATAGACACATATACCCAATCATCGACTTTACATCTCCATTTGGATGTCTAGTCTTGAACTTACTGTCTCCAAAGCTGAACTCTTGATTCAAGTCCCCAGCTCAGCAAATACCACCTCTATCCATTCTTTTCTCAAACCAAAAACATTGGCATGTTACCTGACTCCTCTCTTTTCCTTATTAACTATATCCAATCCATTTGCAAGTGTTCTCAGCTCTGCTTTAAAACTATATCCCAAATCCTGGCGTTGTTTACCACCTCTGCTACTACCAACATAACCCCAACCACTGTCACATCTTGGCTAGATTTCTGGTGTCCTCCTGCCAGATCTCCTTGCTTCTACTCTTGCATCCTTTTACTTGAACTCCACAGAGCAGCGGAAGTAATTCTTTTAAAAGGATCTGATTAAAATATAAACCAGATCCAGTAATTCCTCTGATCTAAATTTTAATTAGCTTTACAACTTAATTAGAATAAAACCGAAAGTACTTAAAGAGGCTTGTCATTCCTACAACCCCACCACCACGCCCACCTTACTTCCCTGACCTCATCCCTATCACCTCCTGCAGGCTGAGCTCCAGACACACGCACAGGCCTCCCTGTTGCTCCTCTGTCTGCCACCCTCTTGCCCTGTGATTCCCATGTCTGGAGTGGATAAAGTTTGGTTGGGACCTGAAGCTTATATAGTTATGTCAGGGAATGCTCTCTTAGAAAAAGAAATAAAACCACAAATACAAAATTAGGTTAATAGTTATTTAGAATGAGAACAGAAATTACAGGAAATCGTTGGAGCTCCAGAGATTACTTTGGAGTAATCATTCAATCTCTTTGGAGGTATCTTCAGCATTCTAACAGAAATGCTTACATACACAAGCTTCCTGATGGCAACCCAGTTTCCCCTCGCTGTAAGAACAATCTACAGTTCCCAGCACTTCCCATCACTCCCAGAGATTCTGGCAAGTGAAAGTTCCTGAAGCTTAAGCTTCATTTGCTTCACAATAAGTCCGCCTCTTCTCTGTGCTCACTCTCTCACTCCTTCAAGTCTCTGAAAAGCCACCATCCCATTTCACTCACCATTCTCCTACCCTGCTTCCCATTTTTTCATGGTACTACATAGTTTGACAGCACCTGAGATGTATATATTTGTTGTTGTTTTTGCTTACTGTCTGTCTCCCTGACTACACCTTACTGGAATATGAGCCCTAGTACTAGGGTAGGGTTTGCTTTATCCCCTGTATCATTGGTGTCTAGAACAGTCAGCGACATATAGTACATTCTCAAAAAAAAAACATTGAGTTAACAAATAAATGAAAATTAGGTTGAAATATTATATTATGGCTTGAACTAATTATTTGCCTGAAGTGCTTTTCCTTTTGTGGGGTGAATATCTATAATAAATGCCCAGAAACAAAAATGATATATTTACAAATATATCAATTTCCAAGAATCTGGAATAAATTAATTTAATTTTGATGTTGTAAGCAAAATAATTGTAAATTTAATAAAACTCTTCAAAGCAGATAATCCTAGCAGTCATCTGATATCTTTTTCATACTGTACAAATATTATGATGCTTGAAACTGCCAACATTATGATGACTGAAACTGCACTGATTAATTTAAGTTTTATTTTCTTAACTAATCTACTAAATTTACTAAATTAGCTAATGTAGTCTACAGAATGACTAATAAATACAATCCAGAAATATGGTGAACTTGAAAGTGATTGGCATGGGAGGAAAAATAAAAATATAATTTCTTTGCAAAATCCATATCCTGTTTTCTTCTAAGGGACTTTAATGAAGACAGACCACACTCTAGAAATGGTGCTATTTCAGGTTTGGAAAGGCAGTTTGGGACTACCACTGTAGCCTTTCAACTCCTCCTTCCTCCCTTATTCTACTAAGGAAAATTGGGATAGTGAGAAAAGACAGTTTAAGAATATCCATATCCTGTCAGTTCTCAGAAAGAAAAGAATTCATAGTTCATTTCAAAACCCTAGAATAATCACAGTCAGCTTGAGCAACTGATAATCCAGGAATCAACAAACTCTTACTAATGATGTCTCCTTATTGCAATATAATAAAGCAAACTGCTGTTATAATTATTTATCTTTATCATTTATCCCACTTCCCTGTGGATAACCCATGCATAGCTGCATAAACTTATCAGATGTGGAGAAAGAGTTGCTATTAGGGAAGACTGCAGATTGAACACTCATTGAATGCCTTCAAGACATAGGTTAAATGTAACTATCTCAGTATGTCCATCTTGGGATTCATCAGGTTTCTGGGCTTTAATCTTCTTGATGTCCACTGTGCCTTGATCCATCTGCTATTTCCCAGGAAGTCACTTTTCTGACTCCCAACACTTTCTCATTGAGGCCAGTCTTCCATATTCCCTAAGGTTCAGGACCTCCCATAACCCATATACCTCAGCAACACCTTCAAGAACTTCATTACTTGTAAAAACTTTCCCTTGTTATCATCAGCTTAACCCTATTAACTAGATGTCTGCATGTGCAGAAGAGAGGGTGAGAGGCTAATTAAAGACCAGAAATTAAGTTAAGAAATCTGGAAAGAAAGTAGCTCAATGCCTTTGTTCTTTTCTCCTACTTTCCCAGAATGTATCAGTTGTTGCTGAACAGGGTCAAATAGAAAGGAATAGCATTAGCACTAACAGGTCACTCGCTCAAGGTTGGATTCTTTTAATGAATAAATTTTAATAGCTCTGTATTAGTATATCACTAAAATATTTTAGCAACACCCAGATAGGTCTTCTTTCCTAGTGTGAAATGCAAGAGGCTATTATTCCACTTCAACTATACATAGGCTTTCCACTGGATCTTGAAAGTGTAATTCATATGTTAAATATCAATTCTAAAAACTCAATTACAAGCCAAAACTTAGGTAAGAGGGACTTTCAGAAAATAATGATATAGGTCTTAGCCTAAATCCCTCTTTGGGGCTTAGCAGGGTGCTTCTTTGCACTACCCTTAGCAGGGAGGATTCAAACCTATCCTCCTGCATTCTGGATTTAGTCCTTTCTGCCTTGACTGCTCCAATATGTTATTTGCTTGTGCTAGACACATGGAAAAGGCATGGACACTGTCCACATGTGAATCAAAGGATGTGTTTTATCTACCAAACTTGATAGTATCCCTAAAAATTAGGGGTCTCCATCCTCAAAATGTCAAAACTAGATGACTGAATAAACAAAACTTCCAGGCATGTGATCAAAATTCTCACATTTGGCATCAGGTATACTTAGCTTAAATCCGTGAACAACTGTTGTGGGTTGAATAGTGTCCCCCCAAAATTCATGTCTACCCAGAAACCCAGAATGTGATCTTATTTGGAAATAAGGTCTTTGCAGATATAACTGGTTAAGATAAAGGCAAACTGGATTAGGTTGGGCCCTAAATCCAATGACAGGTGTCTTTACAAAAAGAGGAAAAAACACACAGAGATTCAGAGGAGAACGCCACGTGAAAACAAAGGCAGAGATAGGAATGTCTGTATCTATAAGCCAAGGAAGGCCAAAGATTGCTGGTATTCACCAGCAGCTAGGAAAGAGGCAAGGAAATATTTTTCTCTGGAGCCTGTGGAGGGAGCATGACCCTGCCAACACCTTGATTTCAGACTTTTGGCCTACAGAACTGTGAGATAATAAATTCCTGTTGTTTTAAGCCAACCAGTTTGTGGTAATTTGTTATGGCAGCCCTAGGAAACTAAAACAGCAACCAACACAGAAGATTCCAAGAACTCAGGCTGACTTTGGGAGGATTCTTCCTTGAGAATGGAGTTTGAAAAACAAACTATAGCCTAAATCCACATCAGAAGCAAATAGTTGTCTTCTCCTCAGAATGGGAAAATAATACAGATTCTGTCAACTGAAAAAAAAATGCACAACCTAAAAGTTGAGAGTTGTTTTATTTGGCAGACATTTTTAGGACTTCAAGCTGGGGAGACAGCCTCTCAGAAAACCCCGAGAAAACTGTTCCTTCTGAGGAGGCAAGGGGAGAGCCAGGATATATAGGAGTTTTCACAACACCACCAGGTAGTCAGAACAAAAGATTACTGTTAATAAAAGAAAACTAGATTACAGTGTCTCAAGTTAAGGAATTTAGCGCTTTTCTATGTATGGGAAGATGTGAGAGTTTGGGCTCACTGAAATCATTTCCTTGATATGCACCTCAGCTATCTGGGGCCAGTATCCTGTGTTTTCTCATCCTGAGTTTCCTCAGGCTGCACCATCGGGATGGCTGCAGGCTGATGACTGCTAGATGGCAGGCATTCTTTGCTTCCTTCCTGAGCTCCCTTAGGGCTCACCTTCGAGGGAACTGTAATGTGGAGGCTAGAACCTTTGTTTACTGATATGGCAGGCAATATTTTATTTCTCGGTTTCTTTCTATTGGGAGAGGCTTCTAGATACCTCTCAGAGCCATATTTGCCTTCACTTAATTCTTTCTCATTTCTCTTACCTTAAATTTTTTGATGAAGACTGTGCTACTAATTACTATTTTTCAAATGGAGACATAATTTTTGATTCAGGGTCTTCAAGGTCTTGTTTTCAGCTCTAAGCAACACTCTGTGAGGCTATAATTTGGTGCTCAGATCAGGCAGACTGGGTGGTTGTTGTTACAGGTTGTAATTTCCTGGGAAATGCTGCAGAATATTCCAGAATGTCAAGAGTTAACCAGAGTGAAATAAATCACAAACAAAACCATCCCTCCCAAAATAAGGTGGAAAAACTTGAGGGAAATATAATTAAGTCAAATTTGCAACTTTGTTTACATATAAATTAGATGTGAAATTGATTGCTGCTGGCCAAAGGTTAAGGAATTCGTACCCAATTTGTAACTTGTAGTTGGCATCCAACAGGAAAAAAACAAAGACAAAAATTCAGCCTTCCAGATCCTCCCTGCCTACCTGCCCAGGGAAGTTTTCTCACTGACTAATGGCCCTCTTCCAATGCTCTGCACATCCTGCTTCAGTACCCTAAGCACAGCCACAAGTTTCAAAAGTCATTTTAGCCACAGAAGATGGATCCAACTTGTTCTGGTGTTGGCTTCTCACAGAATTAGAAAGGGGGAGAATTATGTGGTTTTTACTCATGCCGAGCTTTTTTAATGCCGGAGTAATGAATGAAGCTTTCAAAGGAAAAAAAAGTAACAAAGGAAGAATAATCAGTAGTAAAAGCCAACTAATGGCTAACAACTATAAATGTTTGCTGTACACAATACATAGCTGCAGGAGGGGAAAGAAGAGAGATTGAAATGCTGATCAAAAGAGTCCTGTTCAATTAAAAGAATGGGAAGTGAGACTTTAAAATGAGATGTCAAAGAGAGAGTCCATTCAAGTTCGTTCTCTGCACTGACCTCTCACATGCCCATCTTCAGAGTCCTTTCTGAAAATCAGCTGCAGATTATTTCTGAATTTATCTTGGAGGAGGAGGGAAAATACAGGCTGGTTTTCTTGATGCACATGGACAGTGATTCGGGTTTGGATACAACCTGAATTCTAACTCTTTCCTTCCTTTCTCCAGGTCTGCATCCTTTCCCTTTGAGCTGTTATCAGCAGCTCTATGAACAGAGCTGGGAAGATGCCATGTACTCCTGTACCTCTGATTTGTAAGAAAAGCTGAGTCACAGTGAAACAGCAGTTCCTGCAGGACCTATACGAATCTAAGAGAGATTGACTGGCAAGGCAAGTGCTGAGACTGTTAAAAGATAAACTAAGGCATATTAAAAACGTTAAGAGTCTGTGAGCAAAGACTGACCCAAATCAGGCAGCACCAAACAGGAAGTGGTCAGGAGCACTCCACCAAGAGGAGCCTGGGGAAAGACCTTCATACAGAAAAGGCAGCAGGAAAGCATTGATTGGCTACAGCTTAAAGCCCAGTTGCTGTTTGTGACTGGTTGTCCTTGGGTTTTGATTTCATAACCTCGAGATATTTACAGGCTTAGATTTTAGTTTTCTTACCTAGACCTCCATGGCATTAAAGGTACATCAGTCTAACGGCCTCCTTGCTTAATTAATTTAACAAGACTTAATTACAGATAAAGGGAAGTGAAAAAAGTTAAGTGGATAAAGGATGGAATTTGGAAGGAAACGACCTGGGTTAAAGTCCTGGCCTTGCCCCTCAGCCCTCACTCAGTGGCCTTGGACATTCCCTTTAGCATGTGGCTAACTGTTCCAACACCCCGTTCCTACTTTGCGTATGTGCTGCCAATGCACTTTGCTCAGATGTTCCAAGGAGAGCCAGAATCATTGACTCCTTCCTGGATTATCAGAGCAGGCCCCACTGGCACCAAGCTCTCCCCAGAGCTTTTTTTTTTTCTTTTTCCACCCACATGTCAATGTGAGATTCTTTCAAAAAAAAACATTACTCATGTATATACCCCCCACTAGGAAAATTCTGATGGATCCTTGTTACCCAAAGGGGAAAGTTATTCATCTATTCACTGAATATTTTTTGAGTGTGTACCATATGCCAGACACTGCTAAGCAGCATCCTCATTGCTTAAAAGTACCTGCACAGGGTAAGGATCAGTGTGCAGAATGATCTGGAGTTGGGTAGAATCTGGTGCCTAAGAAACCACTGGGTATGTGCTTGAGAATGTTCTCCTTGTTCTCACCTTCCTGGAAAACACCCATGCAATAATTAAGAATAATGCATATGTCCTATGACATCTTTTAGAACTCATGAAATTATGTGTTTATAAGTCTACCTTCCCCAACAATACGTGAGCTCTTCAAGGTAAGTACTTTGCATTTCTCATCTTTATATCCTCAGTGCCCAGCATATACTAAGCATGACTTTATCACCTGAATACGTGAACTGCTAAAAGAATATAATATAATCCAAAACTCAAAAAATAATTCACTAATTAGTCATTGTTTTGAGTTACTCCCTTCTGTTATGTGAGAAGAATTATATCCACTCTTTTGAAATAATAATATTTTAGATGTGCCCAGTTAAAATAACAAAAAGGAGGATAGAAATTGAGCTCAGGATGGACTCAAGAATGGAATCAAGAGAAAAGCCATGAATTTGGAAAAAGCAAACAATCTCAATGAGAAGGAACTTATTAAAAACTTTCATAAGGGATTGTATAAAGAGAAACATCTTTCCTAAAGATGTAGTAGTTCATTCAGATACTCATTCAAACATTAAATGATGCTGGGAGACATCTAAACAAGGATAGACATCTAAAACTAGAGAGTTCAAGAAAGGTAGGATGTAAGAAAGAAAAGGAAGAAGAGGGAAGGGAAGGGAAATACCCAATGGCCATAGTGTTATGCAGAGATCTGAAATAGAAAAAGTGAGAGTGATCAGTGATTGATAACTATTTTAAATGGATTGTCAAGGAGGGTTTCTCTAAAGTCTAAATGATAATAGGGAGCCAACCAGGTATGATCATGGAATAAAAGCATTCCAGGCAGAGAGAATATCTAGTACAACATTGTAATTCCTATAAAATGAAAACAAAAAACATAATTGAAAAACAAAACACACATACAGAAATGCATAGGTTTCTTCAATTTCTGATTACTATGAATTCAGACTTTAATTGGAAGTCCAGAATAATACTCTCATCACTGAGTGACATGAAAACTTAAACTGGAAAAAAAAAATCTGAAACAAGAGTTTTAAAACAAACAAAAAAAAAGTATAAAGAATCTTTTAGGTTACTTGGCTAAGTAACTTAATCTGGCCAAAACATGTTATCTTGAAAAGGATACCATAACTTAAATTTTTTAATGTCCAATTTCCCACCATTTTGTCAGTCTCATTTTTTCTGGAAAATCTGTAACTTCCTCTTGGACTGACTACCAACAGGATACAGAAATTCTGGTTCATTACTAAACTGAAACAATCAGAAATTCTAGTCAAGTATGCAGAATGCTGGGCTTTCTTCATGGATGAGGACATCTGATGAATTTATAGTATCTCATCAATCATCACAACCTCTATTAGGTTACAAAAATCATGGTATTTAAAGTTTCCAATTCCATAAACAGGCAATCAGAGGCACTGAATAGACAAGTAAAATGGTTAACTTAAAATCACTGATAAAAGCATTGACAAATCCTTCAAGAAAACCTAGGCACTGGGTCACAACTCTATATATCACTCTACATGACTACAGACTCTAAA
Source organism: Lagenorhynchus albirostris (assembly GCF_949774975.1). NCBI lineage: Eukaryota > Metazoa > Chordata > Mammalia > Artiodactyla > Delphinidae > Lagenorhynchus > Lagenorhynchus albirostris. The sequence continues at coordinate 62,665,704 of NC_083107.1, forward strand.
TACAAATGAGATTGAATTAAGGAAACCCCAATGTACTCCTCCTTTCAATATTAATAGGACTTTATTTTAACTGGATAATGAGGATTATAAAGAATGAGGTCTGTGTTGTGCTTTTCACATTCAAGGAATTTTGGTAAGAAAATCAGTTTAAACAAAATTCCACAAGGTCTCTGTATCTCAGTTACATCTGTCCTTTGCAACTTCCTTCTACAAAAGTCATTTTCCTGTAGCTATAAAAAAACAGGATTGGGTCAACTTCAAGGGAACTTAAGTAAATGCAGGGGAGTAAATTCAGCAACAAGGCTGAATAAGACGTCCCTCAGTGTTTCCTTGCTCAACAATTTGGCATCCATTCTTGAACAAAAGTGCCTTTGTAGGAGCTGTGGAACCCAGCACTGAACTCCAAGGAAACTGGGAGGAGTCTCACCCACCCATATATGGGATAATACGCATACAGAGAGCTGGACCCCAGCCACAGACCCTGCAGTGGCCTGTGAACTGGCTCCTGATCCTCTAGGTTGTGGTCTGGGAGCCCCAGGAAGACAGTGTCTTAGATAATCATCCATGAATGAAAGAATCTTTGTGGAAGTCCAGATTTCCAGTGGAAAAGTTTCAGCTTACTGTTGGAACAAAAAAATACAAGTTTGGACACACTGGAGGGGGTAAGAGGAACAGTACCCATGTTACACCTCCCCCAACGTGGTACCACTCAGTGCCAAGTGACACCTTCTCAGACCACGATTTCTCCCCCAGTGGAAAGTAAGGGCATGTGAGTGAGCACCCAGATTCCCCAGCTGTCTGGGACACTTCCAGAAAAGCCCATGACTAGTTCCAGTCCAAGATGGCAACACAGGAGGCTCCTGAACTCCCTTCTTCCTACAGACACACCGAATGTACAGCTACACACGGAGCAATTCCCTCTGAAAGAAATCCAAAAGCTAGCTGAGCAACTCCTACACATGGAGCAAACAAGAAAATACCCACATCAAAACAGGTAGCAAAGACTGAGACAAACTTGTCATCAACCCCAACCCCCAGCACAACACCATAAAATTGGGAGGGAACTCCCAACTCCCAGCTTCTCCCTGAGGAGCAAAAGGTTTGGACCCAACATCTAGCATCCCAACTTTTAAGATTCTCACCTAAGGGATGGGGTCCCAAAACACCTAGCTCTGAAATCCAATGCAATTTTTATCCACAAGACCCACAAGTTTACAGAAAACAAAGAAACAGTTCTTAACTGGCTCCAAGGATTCAGTGTGCCTATACCCTCAGGCTCAGCACAGAGGGAGCAGATAAAACATATCCACCTCCCAGTGTTGCCCTGAAAAGGGACTATTTGTATATATTAAAAACAGCTGCCTGAGGGTCAGGCTTCTAATTTAGCACACATCTAGGTGCTGACTGCCACTCTCCCTGGAGATTGGGAAAGCACATGAACACCTCCCTTGCCTTTTCCCTATACCCTGCTGCAAGTCATCTGTATCTCACTAGAGGGAGCTTGTAAATGCATCTGATGTTCCAGTTTTTGTGGCTGCTGCCCAAGAGACAGGCCCCTAGAATTCCTGCCTCTGATAGTCAAAAGTGTTTGCATTCAGAAGTCCCACAGGACTGTATCAAACAAAGAGGCACTTCTTAATGAGCACAGGACATTCCCCCATGACTGGCTATATATCCAGGCAAGTGTAAAAACACCCACCTCCCAGTGTTTCCCTAGAAGGGGTCTAACTACATATTTTCCCAGCTGCTATCTGAGGGTCTGGCTTCCAATCAACCTGAAACTAGGTGCTGACTGCAATCCTCCCCTTTTGGACACTATCAAGTCATGGCACACTCTCCGCTACTGCAAGGCTCCAAGAACAAAGAAGATAGCTTGGACAATCACAAAGGTTTGAGAGACAGTAAAAACTCAGGCTCAGCTGATTGATGAGGTTCATATTCTACATAAAACCACTCTGTCAAGACTGGGAGAGGGGGCTAATGCACAAAAAACAACACAGAGACTCAAAGAAGATGAAGAAATAAAAATATATATTCCAAACAAAAGAACAAGACAAAACTCCAGAAATAGATCTTATGAAATGAAGATAAGTGATTTACCTGATAGTTCAAAATAATGGTAATAAACAGGCTCACCAAGGTCAGGAGAACAATGCATGAAACAAGTGAGAATTAAAACAAAGAGAAAGAAAATACAAGCATACCTCAGGATATTGAGGGTTTGGTTCCAGACCACTGCAATAAAGTGAATATTGCCAATAAGCAAGTCACATGAATTTTTTGGTTTCCCAGTGCATATAAAAGGAAGGTTTACATTATAATGTAGTCTATTAGGTGCAATAGCACTATCTAAAAAACGTACCTTAATTTAAAAATACTTTATTGCTAAAAAAGTCTAACCATTATCTAATAACACTCATGGTCGCTTAAGGCTGGAGTGGTTATGGCAACTTCTTAAAATAAGACAACAATGCCATTTGCTGCATCAATGGACTCTTGCTTTCACGAACAATTTCTCTGTAGCATGCAATGCTGTTTGATAGCATTTTACCCACAGTAGAACTTCTTTCGAAACTGGAGGTGATTCTCTCAAACCTTACTGCTGTTTGAACAACTTAGTTTATGTAATATTCTAAATCCTTTGTTGTCCTTTCAAAAATCTTCACAGCACCTTCACCAGGAGTAGATGCCATCTTAAGAAACCACTTTCTTTGCTCATTTAGGAGAAGAAACTCCTCATCTGTTCAAGTTTTACCATGAGATTGCAATAACTGTCACATGTTCAGGCTCTGCTTCCAATTCTAGTTTTCTTGCTATTTCTACCACATCTGCAGTTACTTCCTCCACTGAAGTCTTTGTAAAACACGGAATGCTGCCCACCATCCAGATCAAGAAGGATCAAATCATTAGCCACTGCAGTCACAGTTTTGTTTCACAGTGACCTCTGATCCTATTTAACCAAGTGCTTTTAAAACTTATTGATATCTTTGACAAACTTCCTCAAATCAAATTCTAAATGAAGTTCTTTTGACCTCTAGCTAAACTTGGGATGCTTTAGAGGGCACCTGATACATCTCATTGAGAGATATTAAACTAATTAGGCTTATTTGGTATGCTAAATTACATGGAGACATTGTCAAAGGTGTGGCAATAAACCTTTTTAGGTTATATTGTATGAGTAAATGCCATGAATATAAATGTTCTAGAAAATACATGAAATTTCTAAAATTTGAATATGTCCTGGTATAATGTTATTAGTCATAATTCTAGTTATATTAATATCGTACATCACAAAAATAACCAATTTGACAACTGCTTTGTAATCAGGTCTTTAATTGTGCATTTTTTTTTGTCTTTTGTCATTTATATACAGTTACTGTTTTACTCTGATGTTTTTACAAAAATGCCTCATCTTCAAGAAGATTCATAGAAAGAAGAAAAATACAGGTTTCTGATAACTTTCAGATCATACCACTGAACTGGGTAAGAAAATTAAAGCATTCTAATGGAAAACCTGATGGCTTCATAAAACTGTTAAAAGAAGATAAAAATCAACAAGAATTAGTTACATACAGCTGACTGATAATTTTTATGACTTTGTCTGAAATATTACTGGCTTTAGTCTTTGTTTTCTGGATATAAGGAAACCTTTCCCCTTAAGCTAAATATGACTTACAGACCTTCATAGGCTGAACTGAAACGTTTATCTTTTCTCTCTACTTTATCCCTCCAGAATTTTGAAACACTTATTTAGTGAGTATTCTTATTTTAATGGCAATAATTATTTGCATAAGTTCAATTGAATCTGTTCTCCTTATAACAGGACATAATTGGAGAAATTGGTTATATTACCATGGCTTTGGCTGGAGAATACACAAAAATTAGATGTGACCAGGCAGATTTAAAGAACTAAGGCAGACTTTATGGAGCCATAAAGCCCCTTGGACAAACAACCTAGTACTTTGCTTACAGGGTTCCCAGCAGCCTTAACAGATGAATAAGGAAAGCCACTTCCTGGCAGGTGCGGGAATTGTAAGATATTTGGGGTACCTCTAGAAGAGAGGAACCCATCCAAATCTGTAGATTTTGCAAGTGGAATCTGATGGAAAGTCTTTGGCATGGATTTTCTGGCCTTAAACGGCCTTTTAAAGTTCAATCAGAGATTCCTCATGAAACATTCCAACAAAGCTAATATTAAAAGAACCTATATGATCAATTACACATATAAATAACCAGGCCAAGTTTATTGACACCAGACTTATTTTGTAAATAAACTAGTCTTAATTTGGCTGTGTTTGATAGAAATTAGGGTAATTTTAGGGAGAAAAAAATTACATTTCAGTGGGTATTGAATTTTAATGTTGTTAACTGTCTTTGAGGTTTTGAATTTACTGCCTAAGACTCACTTCCTAGATGGCTCCCTGTTACTATGTTGCATTACTGTATGGTTTACTAATTACTAAACCATTACTAAACCATTACTAATGGTTTAATTGAATTACTAAAAGGACATTCTAAATTTGTTTCTGAAGCTTATCCTAGTAACCTATTTTTGGATGAAGATAAAATGCTCCACGAACTGCAACCAACAGATTATGTCTACTGGAAGGCATCATTTAAAAGACTCTCTCGAGGTTAAGAGGATTAAATTGCAGATATCCTTAACATTGCCGGCTCTGCCTTTCTCTGAGAGTTCCTTGGAATGGCACAACCAAATTGTGAGAAGAATTTCTTTGAAGAGGTCTTAGGTGAAGAAAATATGGTTCTTACATTGATTCCAGTCAATGAGGAAATTGTTGAAGACCATCTAATGGAACCAAGTGTTTCTTCAACTTCAGAAGTCAAAGTGGAGTCACTGAGTTCAGATGACCAAGTTCATCCTCCTCAAACAGATGAACAGTTCAAAGCTTGCCCAAAATCTAGTTGTAGTAAACCTATTTATCTCTTGCCAACCATATTGCCTCCAATTAACAACGTGAGTCGGGATACTTTGCGGAAATGGTGCCAACAACTTAATTTGAGTACCGATGGTCAGAAGATAGAGGTTTATCTGAGACTCCAGAAACATGCTTATCCTGAAAAAGATCAGTATATTCCTGAATCATCACGGGAGGCCAGATTGCAGTCATGTCCAGGAAAACACAAGACGGTGACCAAGACAGCAAGTGTTCAGAAAAGGAAGATGAGTGAGAATGAGGAAAGGACTAACATGGTTGAAGTGATAACTTCAGCTCAGGCAGCCATGTTGGCAGCATGGTCAAGAGTTGCTGCAAGAGCTGTTCAACCTAAGGCTGTAAATTCACGTCCCCTGCCTACCTCTGTTGAGTCCTTTCTGCCGCAACTTTCCGGTGTCCGGTGGTGTGTGGTCCATGGCAGACCACTCTTGGCAGACACAGAAGGATGGGTTCGCCTGCAGTTCCATGCAGGTCAGACCTGGGTGCCTAACACTCCCAGGAGGATGATCTCTCTCTTCATGTTACCTGCCTGCACTTTCCCATCCCCAGACCTAGAAGATAATATGTTATGTCCCGAATGTGCTAAGAGGAATAAGAAAATTATGAAAAGATTAATTGCAATGGGGAAGAGGAAGAAACCTGGTTTGGACATACCAACATCATTGCTTTTAGATGGGCCATGTCTTAATACAAAATAAATGGTTAGCGGAAGGGAAGGAGTGGGGTGTGGATGAAATGTGTGAAGGGGGGTAATTGTATGGTAATGATGGTAACTAGACTTATATCAGCTTTGTAGTGTACACAAATATCGAATTACTATGTTGTACACCTGTAACATAACGTTATATACCAATTTTACCTCAATATAAAAAAATGTTTGTTAGAATACACCAGTGAAGCCATCTAGTCCTGGACTTTTGTTTGTTGGGAAGTCTTTGATTATGATTCAAACTCCTTACTAGTAATCATGAAAAAAAAAAGAGAGATAAATGATGGAGAGCCCACAGTTAAAGTGACTTGCATCCCAATGATTGCTATGCTCTGTCCTCGCCATCCTCAATGTTGCCTGATGCCTTAAGTACAGATGGGAATGTCTGGATTCTGTACTGAGGTTTACCAAAAAATGACTGTTACTGCTGCTTCAGGTACTAGCTATATAGAATGTAATTTGGTTTTATTTTAGTTAATAGATTTTTGGTTTTTTAGCAGTTTTAAGCTTTCAGAAAAATTGAGCAGAAAGTACAGAATTCTCAAATACCACCCCTCCTCCCCACCCCATTTCCTCTACTATCAACATCCTGCCCCTGAGAGGCACAGTTGTTGAACCTACATTGACCCATCATTGTCACCCAAAGCCCATAGTTTATATTAGGGTTCATTCTTTGTGTTGTACACTCTATGGGTTTTGACCAATGTATAATGACATACTCATCATTTTAGTGTCATACAAAATAGTTTCACTGTGCTATAAAAATGTTCTGTGCTCCACCTATTTAATACTTTTTCCCCCCAGCTCCAGACCACTGATCTTCCTGTCGGCATAGCTTTGCCTCTTTACAGAATGTCATACATTTGGAATCATACAGTAGCCTTTTCAGATTGACTTCTTTCACAACAGGAAATGTATTTAAAATTCTTTCATGTTTTTTCATGGCTGGATTGCCCACTTTTTAATGCTGAATACTCCATTGTTTGGGTGTACCATAATTTATCCATTCACATATTGAAGGCCACCTTGGTTGCTTCCAAGTTTTGGCAATTATGAATAAAGCTTCTATAAACAAAAAAAATAAATAAATAAAAATAAAGGACTCTCTCCATCCTAGATGGAAGGACCCCTATCAGGTACACTTAACTAGCTCATGGGCAGAGAAACTAAAAGGAATTAATTCTTAGATTTATATTTCCCACTTAAAAAAGGGCCACTGCACCAGAATGATCTATAGAGAGAACTGTTGACCTCAAACTCACCTTAAAACAATAGTCAAACAGAGTAGAAATGACACACAAAACAGGACAAGAAGAAGACAGCATCAGAAGTAGACAGGTATCTCAAGATGCCAGACCTGACCTGAATGACTATTTATAGTGTTTTCTTTATTTCTTGGACTTTTGCATATGAATCAATGTTTTTCTATTATGCGCACAACCCTTTGCAAATTTTAGAAATCAATTCAATTGTTGAGTCTGTGGTCAATTACCTATGTCCAGTATTCCTGGTATACATTTGTGGATTTCTCCTCTCCAAGGCTCTGATGGGATGGCCCTTAGAAAATTTATTTCAGAAGAAGTAGTTCTGTTTGGGCCACTACTGATGTTACTACATGGGATCCCCTCACTTGGCCAATCAATCATACTCACTCTGACACTGACCATAAATATGAATTTTCTTTTTAAGTTACTCAAGCTCGGGCTTCCCTGGTGGCGCAGTGGTTGAGAGTCCACCTGCCAATGCAGGGGACACGGGTTCGTGCCCCGGTCCAGGAAGATCCCACATGCCGCGGAGCGGCTGGGCCCGTGAGCCATGGCCGCTGAGCCTGCGCGTCCGGAGCCTGTGCTCCGCAACAGGAGAGGCCACAACAGTGAGAGGCCCGTGTACCACAAAAAAATTAAAAAATAAGTAAAAAATAAAAATAAATAAAGTTACTCAAGCTCAATCAGTGCAATGAGCTAAATTTCAGTCAAAGAATATAATTTCTCAATTATTAAGAGAGACTCTCCCTTGGTTTTAGGATAGATTTAGATGGCTAACACCAGGCTATGGTCATTTAATTTTAAATCCCCTCACCCTCCATGGTGGGAACAATTAAATCATACTAAAGGTAATCAGCCTAAAAACACTAGAAAATTAGTCTGGGTCCCTTATGAAATATGCCAACATATCATTTCTTTTAAAGGTAACGAATGCTATGGAACAGCCTGGGTCAGGCAAACGGAAATATACTGGGTTGTATCTAATGGAATTCAACGGCTTTACAGCACCAATTTGCGACCCTGGCTTCCACCACGATGGATAGGAAGATGTACCCTAGAATTCCCCTGGGCTCAAGACCACACGCATGCCAATTTAGAAATGACTGGCAAATTTACCATTAACACAAGCCTGATGGATCAAAAGTTCTGTATTTCATTGCTATGATCATTTAGCAGCTATTTTTCTGCCTTCAGTAGGACTGGAAGATGTATTTGCCCACATCAAAGCCTTAACAAAATTCACCCAGCTGGCCTTAAATGGCAGTAATCAGGCCAATTCAGACCTGAATTCTGAGGTCTCTATGATGAGAAAAGCAGTATTACAAAATCACATGGCCCTCCATATCCTTACAGCATCTCAAGGAGGCACCGGTACCATAATTCAAACTGAATGTTGCATTTTCACACCACCTAATCCTCTAATGTAACATATTTAAAGATCCACATGAAAAACCAAATTTCTGCCTTAAGAGATCCACTTCCTAGTCTTGGTGATCTTTTAAGGACCTGGTTTGGTTCTGGAAGCTCATGGCTTAAATCCCTACTTAGGACCTTATTAATGTTATTAGCTATATTATTTATATCCAGCCTATCTTAAAAGATTGTTGTTTCTTTTTTGTGTAACCAGGTCTCCAACAAAACTAATGATGGCTAAACATCTTGAGGCAATTGATCAAATATATAGCTTTATATAAAGTTAATTGTAATAGTTCAACTCTAGATATAGAAAGAAGCAACAAGGGAAAACATTTCCTGAATCATAATAGACTAGTAAGACATGATCCAGAGAATACTTAGGTTATTAACAGGGCCTAATCCAAATATAGCACATAAATGGCCTATCAACAAAATCCTCACCTGACCTAGGAATGAGGCTTCCTAGCATCATGGGACAAATGAGGGTTGAAATCAATTTCTTCCAAACTCCTGTTCATATTGATATTTTGACCTCTTGCCATGAATCATGAGTGCTCTTCATGGCATCGAGAAGGGTGAATCCTTTCCAGAGGTTTTCAATTGACTTTGACTTTGCCCAGATCCATCACAGAAATCACTATCTAAGGCAGCTATAGCCTTATGAAATGTATTTCTTATAAGTAAGGAGATTGAATTAGTAGTCAAAAATCTTCCAACAGAACAAAAGCTCAGGGCTAGATGGATTCACTGGTGAATTCTACCAAACTTTAAAAGAAAAATTATCAAAAAAAGAAAAAAACAAAGAAAAGGGCTTCCCTGGTGGCGCAGTGGTTGAGAGTCCGCCTGCCGATGCAGGGGACACGGGTTCGTGCCCCGGTCCGGGAAGATCCCACATGCCGCGGAGCAGCTGGGTCCGTGAGCCATGGCCACTGGCCATGGGAGAGGCCACAACAGTGAGAAGCCCGCGTACCACAAAAAAAAAAAAAAGAAAGAAAGAAAAATTATCAATCCTTCTCACTCTCTTACAAAAAACTGAAGAGGGGGGAAGACTTACAAACTCATTTTACAAGGCCAGCATTACCCTGATACTAAAACCAAACAAGGAAACCACAAAGAAAGAAAATTACAGGCCAGTATCCCTGATGAACACAGACACAAAAATCCTCAGAAAAATGTTAGCAAACCAAATTCAACGGTATATTAAAAGGATCATACTTCATGATCAAGTGGGATTTATTCCAGGGATGCAGGATGGTTCAACATCTGCAAATCAATCAATGTGATACACCACATTAACAAAATGAAGGACAAAAATTATATATTCATCTCAGTAGATGCAGAAAAAGCATTTGACAAAATTCAACATACTTTCATGGTAAAAAAAAACTCTCAAACTGGGTATAAAAGGAACGTACTTCAACACAATAAAGCCATATATGGACTTCCCTGGCGGTCCAGTGGTTAAGCCTCTGTGCTCCCAATTCAGGGGACACAGGTTTGATCCCTGCTTGGGGAAGGTCCTGCATGCTGCGTGGTGCAGCCAAAAATTAAAAAATAAAAAACAATTTAAAAAAATAAAGCCATATACGACAAACCCATAGCTAACATCTTACTCAATGGTGAAAAGCTAGAAGCTTTTCCTCTAAGATCAAGAACAAGACAAGGATGCCAACTCCCACCACTCTTAATCAACACAGTACATGGAAAGTCCTAGCCAAAGCAATTAGACAAGAAAAAGAAATAAGAGGCACCCAAATCCAATAGGAAGAAGTAAAATTTTCTCTCTTTATACATAACATTATATATAGAAAACCCTAAAGATTCCACCAAAAACAGTTAGATCTAATAAACAAATCCAGAAAAGTTGAAAAATACAAAATCAATATACAACAATCAGTTGTGTTTATATACACTAATTAACTATCAGAAAAAGAAATTAAGAAATTTACAAATCATCAGACAATAAAATACTTAGGAATAAATTTAAACAAGGAGATGAAAGATCTGTACATTGAAAACTATAAGATGAAATTGAAGAAGACAAAATAAAGGAAAAAATATTTCCTATTCATAGATCATATTATTAAAATGTTCATACTACCCAGAGCCATCTGCAGATTCATTGCAATCCTATCAAAACTTCAATGGCATTTTTCACAGAAATAGAAGAAACAATCCTAAAATACGTATGGAACCACAAAAAGCCCCAAATAGCCAAAGAAATCTTGAGAAAGAACAAAACTGGAGGCATCACACTTCTTTATTTCAAACTACATTACAAAGCTATAGTAATTAAAACATTATGGTACTGGCATAAAAATAGACATATAAATCAATGGTACAGAATAGGAAACCCAGAAATAATCCACACATGTATTTTCAATTAATTTATGACAAAGAAGCCAAGAATATCCAATGGAAAAATGATAGTCTCTTCAATAAATGATGCAGCAAAAACTGGAAAAAAAATTTCCACTTGCAAAAAAATTAGAACTAGATCCATATATTATACCATTCACAAAAATCAATTCAAAATGGTTAAAGACTTAAATGTAAGACTTGAAACCAGAAAACAATCACTGAGGGTAAGCTGCTTAATGTCAGTCTTGGCCATGATTTTTTGGTTTTGACACCAAAAGCAAAGGCGATGAAAGCAAAAATAACAATAATCATAAAACAACAATAATAATTATAAGTGGAACTATATCAAACTAAAAAGTTTTGCACAGGCAAAGGAAACCCATCAAAAAAATGAAAAGGCAACCTATGGAATAAGAGAAAATTTTTGCAAATCATGTACCTGATAATAAGTTAATATCCAAAATATATAAAGAACACATTCAATACCCCCAAAAAATGTAATTAAAAAACAGACAGAGGAGCTTAACAGACATCTTTCCAACAGGTACGTTTAAAGGTGTTCAACATCACTGAATCATCAGGAAAATGCAAATCAAAACCACAATGAGATACTACCTCACACCTATTAGAATGACTATCATCAAAAAGACAAGAAATAAAAAAATGTTGACAAGGTTGTGAATAAAAGGGAATTCTGGGGACTTCCCTGGTGGCGCCGTGGTTAAGAATCCGCCTACCAATGTGGGGGACACGTGTTGGAGCCCTGGTCTGGGAAGATCCCACATGCCGCGGAGCAACTAAGCCCGTGTAACACAACTACTGAAACTGCACTCTAGAGCCCAGGAGCCACAACTACTGAGCCCACATGCCACAACTACTGAAGCCCACAACCTAGAGCTCATGCTCCACAACAAGAGAAGCCACCTCAATGAGAAGCTCGCACACCGCAGTGAAGAGCAGCTCCCGCTCACCACAATTAGAGAAAGCCCGCACGCAGCAACAAAAACTCAACACAGCCAAAAATAAATAAAATAAAATTAAATAAATAAATTTTTTAAAAAGCTGTGAATTCAGAACACAGTGATTAAAAAAAAGGGGAATTCTTCTGCACTGTTAGCAGGAATGTAAAATTAGTGCAGCTACTGTGGAAAACTGTATGGAGGTTCCTTAAAAAATTAAAAATAGAACTACCAAAGGATCCAGCAATTCCACTTCCGGGTATATATCCAAAGGAAATGAAAACAGGATCTCAAAAATACTATTGGCCCTCCTACATTCATTACATCATTATTCACAAGATATGGAAACAACCTTAGTGTCTATCTATGGATGAATGTATAAAGAAGATGTGATATATGTATATAGGAACATTATTTAGCCATGAGAAAAAAGGAAATCCTGCTATTTGCAAGGACATGAGTGGAACTTGAGAACCTTATGCTAAGTGAAGCAAGTCAGACAGAGAAAGACAAACACTCTATGATATCACTTACTTGTGGAATATAAAAAAGCTGAACTCACAGAAACAGAGTAGAAGGCTGGTTGCCAGGGATGAGGGGATGGGTGAAATGGGGAGATACTGTTCAAAGGCACAAACTTCCATTTGTATGATGAATAAGTTCTGAGGAATCTAATGTACAGCATGGTGATTACAATTAACAATACTATATTATATACTTGAAAGTTGCTAAAAGAATAAATCTTAAATGTTCTCACTACAAAAAAGAAATGGTAATTATGTGAGAAGACTTAATCAGAGGTGAGGTGACTTAATCAAACAGAGCTACTGGCCTGCAACTTGTGTAGCTCCTGCTTGGAGGCTCCTTTCTCCTGTCACCATTCCTTGCCCTCTCAGAGCCAATAACCGCAACCCCACATGCATCTCACCCCCTCCTTCCTAACTCACCTCAAAGCCCATGTGCTTCACCTTCCCAGAACCCCATAATCAGAAATCCCTTTCCTGGGTATCCCTTATGTCTATGCCTTCGGCTGACTTCAGGCTGAGACCTCTGGATGTGACACTTTGGATGAAATACAACCTGATTTTCCCACCGTAAATATTCTACCTCTTCCTCCTCCTCCATTTAAGTGCCTCAGTCAGCCTCCTAAAGGCAAAAGATTCCAAAGGATGGAGATGGTCTCTGCCATTCATTCATCCAGGAAACATTTATATTATAATATTTCAATTATATTATAATTCTATGCCAGATTCTTTGATGGTCACTGGGATAGAGATCATGGAAAAATGACCCCCAGACAAATAACCCCAAGCCATTGTAGTAAGGGCTGTGCTAGTTGAAAATATAGAAGGCTGAGAAGCCCCAAAGAAGAGGGATCATAAACTCTGAGAGAGTGGTTGAGGGGTGCGTTACTTCCCAGAGAAGGAAATAGAAGAGCGGTGCCTTAATCTCTCTCTTGATATCACAGAGTTGAACCACCTCCCCCTTCCTTTGGACATCCCCCCCACCAGGGTCCCTACCAAAGGATAGACTGCCTGAGGACAAGGCCAGCATGTCTGTTCATACCTGTGGGAAGCTGGTGAAGGCAGACACAAAACTGTGCGTCTAGGTCCTTAGAATGAGCTAAGTGCAAAGGACACCATGATGAGGTGGTGTGGAAAGACAAGATGGAGGGCAGAGGGCAGGAGAACCCAGCTAGGGATGACAAAAACTGCAGAGGAGAGAGAGCCGAGGCTGGAACTGGGGGCCCTAATCCACAACAGGCAGAGAGAGCCCCACAGAGCCTGGGCAGAGATTGCTCCAGGAGCCTCCACCACCCTCAGGTCCCAAAGCATGGCCTTGGAATCAAGGATCTGACTCTTCCACTTTGCTTCCAACACTGCTCTGGCCTTATCATTCCTGTTCCCAATGACATGAAAGTAAACGCAAAAATAAATATTAGGTGGACAATTTCAGACACTGAAATCATAAATCAATTCTTAACAAATATTATTATGTGAATATGGCTGTATCAAACCATGTGAGGAAACAATGTATCATCCATTTGGGGAAAATGGTAACTTTAATCAACTGGAAAAAAATTAATAAAAAAAGTAATGCAAAAAAATAAAATGAAAATTTTAAAAAAACAGAATAAGTAAATATGGAGTGGTAGGTCATCCTTCCAAGTAAGCTCTGCACCCAGATCATGAGAAATGGTAGACTTGGGGATACAATCCAGGAAACTGGGAGTGAGGATGCAAAAAAGGTAACAACTTGAAAACTAGCTAAACCCAAGGCATTAAGAGGCTTCGGTCAAAAAGCTGAAAGAACAGTTGCATGTCACAGAAACACAGGTCCCAAAAGTCAAAATTTAAAAATGAGTCAAAAACCTGCTGAATAGTCATGCTTTGAGGACCTCATGAATTCCGGAATGGCAGAAATCAGAACAGCAGACTATTAGCAACAAGGAGACTTAGAAATGTGACATCTATCTCAAACAGTTTTTTAAACATGTCCCAGGGGAACAGTTTTTTCATTATTTATGCTTTGTTTTAAAATAACAACTTGATAATTTTTGCTAAAAGATGATAGAATGAATGCATATTTATTTAGTTCCTTTCTCAGAAACTCACTGAAATGAATGATAACAACAACCAAAAATAGAGCCAGAAAAATGTCACCCATGATGAAACTAGGAAATGGTGAAAACATCATAACAGAGACCATAATGAATGTCTGTGCAAGAAAACTCAAACTAAGTCAAAGAAGTATGTATAGAAACCAACCAAGTATGCTTGATCCACACCTATTAAGAAAAATGCAGATTACCCTTAAAAAAGTAAGAGAGTCCTAACATGTTCTACCCAAAATCCTGTGCTTGTAAAAATGGGGACAGGAGTTGTGAGCAATCATTAGGAAAAACTGCATACATTATTTCAACAAATATTTATTGAGCAATATCTATATGCCAGAGAAGTGGGGCTGTTTTATACTTTTTTTTCTGAGCAAGCTATGTGCAAGAAAAAATCTGGAAGCCAAAGCAACCCTGAGGGAAAAAAAAAAATGGAGCTAGAAGAATCAGGCTACCTGGCTTCAAACTATACTACAAAGCTACAGTCATCAAAGCTGTATGGTACTGGCACAAAAACAGAAATATAGATCAATGGAAGAGGATAAAAAGCCCAGAAATAAACCCACAAACCTATGGTCAATCAGTCTATGACAAAGGAGGCAAGAATATACAGTGGAGAAAAGACAGACTCTTCAATAAGTGGTGCTGGCAAAACTGGACAGCTACATGTAAAGAATGAAATTAGAACATTCTCTAACACCATACACAAAAATAAACTCAAAATGGTTTAAAGACCTAAATGTGAGACCAGATGCTATAAAACTCTTAGAGGAAAACATAGGCAGAACACTCTTTGACATAAATCACAGCAATATCTTTTTTGATCCACCTCCTAGAGTAATGAAAATAAAAGCAAAAATAAACAAATGGGACTGAATTAAACTTAAAAGTTTTTGCACAGCAAAGGAAACCATACACAAAATGAAAAGACAACCCTCAGAATGGGACAAAATATTTGCAAATGAAAATATTTGCAAATGAATATTTGCAAAAAAATATTTGCAAATATTTGCAAATGGACAAGGGATTAATCTCCAAAATATACACACATCTCATACAGCTCAGTACCAAAAAACAAAAACAAAAAAACGACCCAATCAAAAAATGGGCAGAAGATCTAAATAGACATTTCTCCAAAGAAAGACATACAGATGGGCAAAAAACACATAAAAAGATGCTTAACATCATTAATTATTAGAGAAATGCAAATCAAAACTACAATGAGGTATCAGCTCACACCGGTCAGAATAGCCATCATCCAAAAGTCTACAAAAAATAAATGCTGGAGATGATGTGGAGAAAAGGGAACTCTCCTACACTGTTGGTGGGAATGTTAATTGGTACAACCACTATGGAGAACTGTATGGAAGTTCCTTAAAAAACTAAAAATAGAACTACCATATGATCCTGCAACCCCACTCCTGGGCATATATCCAGAGAAAACCATAATTCAAAAAGATACATGCACCCCAATTTTCATTGCAGCACTATTTACAATAGCCGAGACATAGAAGCAACCTAAATGTCCATCGACAGAGGAGTGGATAAAGAAGATGTGGTACACATATACAATGGAATATTACTTAGCCATAAAAAAAGAATGAAATAATGCCATTTGCAGCAACATGATGGACCTAGAGATTATCATACTAAATGAAGTAAGTCAGATACACAAAGACAAATATCATATGACATGACTTATATGTGGAATCTAAAAAGATGATACAAATGAACTTATTTACGAAACAGAAACAGACTCACAGACATCAAAAACAAACTTATGGTTACCAAAGGGGGAAGGTGGGGGGGGTAAATTAGGAGTTTCGGATTAACATATACACACTACTATATATAAAATATCAATAGATAATCAACAAGGACATACTGTATAGCACAGGGAACTCAATATTCTGTAATAACCTATATGGGAAATGAATCTGAAAAAGAATGGATATAGGTATATGTATAACTGAATCACTTTGCCATACACCTGAAACAAACACAACATTGTAAATCAACTATACCCCAATATAAACTAAAAATTAAATTTAAAAATAATATTAAAAAAGAAGGAAAAAATCTGCAGATGAGGAGGAACAATAAACAGAAGCCAAAAGTTCTGCTTGGCTTAATTAAATGTCACTCTACACCAACAAACAAAAGGTCTTAACAATGAGTCCCACGGATTCCTATTCACCCAGCCTCCTACAGAGTGAACCACTGACCCTGAAGTGTAAAATGAACAGAAACCAAGGGGAGCTGGGCCCCAGGACAGAGGATTCATCATATACAATGGCAAAGAATGTGAAAACAACACACCAGAATTAAGACTCCTTATTTGTCCCTCTGTCCCTCAAGCAGATGAAGAATTAAACAGAGTTGAACTCTCCACCTCAGAGTCCAGTGGCATAATTTTTAAGTTCCCAAATAAAGTAGGAGAAGAATGATTTAGAGTAAATAACAGGTCAAAGAAAGCTGCCCCATTCAGAGGGAATGAATAATGTGAAGTTTCAAACAATTGCACCTGTGCAGAGTTTACACCAAAACAAGAACAGGAGGGAAAAAAAGAGGAAGAGAAAGAAGAAAAAGCTCCAACAAGCAAAAGGAAGATGAAGAACAGACATTGGGAGAACAGTTATTCCAAGTAACGCTTCTTTACAGAACAGAAAACTTTTCTAGGTAAGATTTTCTCAAGGTCTTGGAAAATCAAAGAGGACATGGACTTTACAAAAATGAACATCAAGGAAGAGACTCATGAGATCAATGAAGAGGTAGACAATAAAATAAAATAAAATAAAGAGGAAAAATAAGATTAATTTTAAAAAGCATCACATAATGAAAACCACTTTAGTGGCAGTAGGAAGTAAGATCAGTATTAGTAAAAACAGTCAGTGATGTGGAGGACTGGCTTGAGGAAGAAGATAGAATGCAAAGGGAAAACACGTAAAAGTGAATAGAGATAAAATGATAGGTATGAAATAAAGATAACAGACATCTAGCATCTGAACTGTAGTCCTAAAGAAAAATGCAGAGTAGGCTGAATGGAAAAATATTGAGTGTAACAGAAAACCATTTTGTAAAATAAAAGAAGATAGGAAGCTGCAGATTGAAAGGATTTACACATATAAGTAAAAATTATGAGTAACATTATTAGAAACAAAGTGAAGCTATTGCACTTTTAAAAAAGTCTATAAGTAATCAGGCAGAAATAGAGAATCTGCAAAATAAAAAAAATCAGGATAAATTTATACTTTTCAGCAACATTAAATGCCAGAAGGCAATAGAGTAATATGTACAGATTGAGAAAAAAAATTGTCATTATCCTTGTTTATTGTATCATTCAGCTTTTCTGGTCTATACTATAATCAAACTTTATAAATTATTCACGAGTCCTTAAAAAAACAAAAGTAATCCCTCGGGGGACCCAGGGAATATTTTTTTAATGAGAATATAGTTATGTACTAAAGGAAACCTCAATACAACTTTTAATAAAACAAATTTTCTGACCAGAATGCAATAAAATTAGAAATCCGTAAAAGAGGTAGAAATTAAAAACCCAGATACCTAAAGCTTTTTAGGATAAATTCTTCCACACATTTCTTTGGTCAATGAATGAATCAAAAGTGCAGTGAGTGACAGAGCAATCAGACACTTACCAAAACCTAAGGGGATAGTCTCACCTCCTTTGTCATAGGTTAGTTGACAATAGGTGTAGGGTTTATCTCTGGGCTTTCTATCATGCTCCACTGACCAATATTTCTGTTTTGTGCCAGTACCATACTGTCTTGATTAACGTAGCTTTGTAGTATAGTCTGATGTCAGGGAGCCTGATTCCTCCAGCTCTGTTTTTCTTTCTCAAGATTGCTTTGGCTATTTCGGGTTTTTTGAGTCTGCATACAAACTTTAAGATTTTTTGTTCTAGTTCTGTGAAAAATGTCATTGTAATTTCACAGGGATTGTACTGAATCTGTAGATTGTTCTGGGTAGTACAGTCATTTTCACAGTATTGATTCTTCCAATCCAAGAACATGGGATATCTCTCTGTTTGTGTCATCTTTGACTTCTTTCATCAGTGTCTCATAGTTTTCTGAGTACAGGTCTTTTACCTCCTTAGGTAGGTTTATTCCTAGGTATTTTATTATTTTTGTTGCATTGGTGAATGGGACTGTTTCCTTAATTTCTCTTTCTGATCTTTTGTTGTTAGTGTACAGGAATGCAAGAGATTTCTGTGCATTAATTTTGTATCCTGCAACTTGCAAAGCAGGCAAGAATATACAATGGAGAAAAGGCAGTCTCTTCAATAAGTGGTGCTGGGAAAACTGGACAGCTACATGCAAAAGAATGAAATTAGAACAATCCCTAATACCATAAACAAAAATAAACTCAAAATGGATTAAAGACCTAAATGTAAGACCAGACACTATAAAGCTTTTAGAGGAAAACATAGGCAGAACACTCTATGATATAAATCACAGCAAGACCTTTTTTGACCCACCTCCTAGAGTAATGAAAATAAAAGCAAAAATAAACAAATGGGACCTAATGAAGCTTAAAAGCTCTTGCACAGCAAAGGAAACCATAAACAAGACAAAAAGACAACCCGTAGAGTGCGAGAAAATATTTGCAAACGAATCAACAGACAAAGGATTAATCTCCAAAATTTACAAGCAGCTCATGCAGCTCAATATCAAAAAAACAAACAACCCAATCCAAAAATGGGCAGAACTAAATTGACATTTCTGCAAAGAACATATATAGATTGCCAACAAGCACATGAAAGAATGCTCAACATCACTAATCATTAGAGAAATGCAAATCAAAACCACAATGAGGTATCACCTCACACCAGTCAGAATGGCCATCATCAAAATATCTACAAACAGTAAATGCTGGAGATGATGTGGAGAAAAGGGAACCCTCCTGCACTGTTGGTGGGAATGTAAATTGATACAGCCACTATGGAGAACAGTATGGAGAGTCCTTAAAAAACTAAAAATAGAACTACCATATGACCCAGCAATCCCACTACTGGGCATTACCCAAAGAAAACCATAATTCAAAAAGACACATACACCCAAATGTTCACTGCAGCACTACTTACAATAGCCAGGACTTGGAAGCAACCTAAATGCCTATCGATAGATGAATGGATAAAGTAGATGTGGTACATATATACAATGGAATATTACTCAGCCATAAAAAGGAACGAAATTGGGTCATTTGTAGAGACATGGATGGACCTAGAATTGAACATACTTTCTCAAGTCACATATCTTCAGGTGACTACCCACTGGACATTGTGCCTTCAGTGGAGAACCACTGTTCAAGAGAGTCTCAATAGTAGGACCTGGGGTTAGATGGAAGCAGTTGTCTTGATTATAGCACTTGGATGTTACCTGAGCCTCCCACTGCACTCACCTAAGAAATCAGCATATCCTCTGGAAAGACAGAAGTTGTAGTCATAACTTAAATACGCATCTCATTAAATCTTCCAACTCCTTAAAGGCCAACTAACCTGTTGCAACTAACCCTAAGTTATCAGAGAGGTAACATTCTCCTGTGGTATCAGGAACAGTTAATTGGTTTTAAGCAATGAAAACAGACTCTGGATATCTTAGCCATAGAAGGAAAGTTGATCCACCTAAAGCCAGAAAGGACAGAAAGCAGAGTAGCTCCAGGACCACTGTCAAAATCTCATAGTCTCTTTGAGGCAATACCACTGGAATAACAACTTCCTTCCAACAATGTGTCCCTCTATGCAAGATGCAAATTTCCTGGAGACTGAGTCAGCTCATCCTAGCTTCCATCATGGAGACACCTGTAGGCCATGTGTGTGCAAAGCACTGTGATAAACATTCCCAGTAGACCACATGGAAGGTGGGGGGGGGGTAGGTCCACAAAGAAATAAATGGTAGGATGAAGAGTATAAGGAACTGGATAAACATAAACAGCAGTCTACTACAATTCCTTTGGTCTGAGCAAGCTGCCAGGATGGTGCAACAGTATTAGGACCAAGACACTTTGTAGCTGGACTCTTGGGGGGGAATCAACACCAACAGAAGGGATTATTAAGCAACATGGTGGCTGCAGGAGACCACCAGTTTGGACAGGCAGGGTCCCAGGGCAGGGCAGTAACATCTCATCACATTGCAGGTATCTTGACAGCAACAGCATGACACAGACTAGTCTCGTAGCAGAAAGGAACAAAAGGGTCAATTTGGCAGAACAAGGAAGATCTCCCCTGAGAACTCTAAGACGTACATAAAAAGTGGAAAGACTTGAAAGTCTGAAGTCCACCTGTCAGTTATGGAAGAGCCAATGAGTTCATGAAATTCAGGAACTAATATTGAGGCACATTTGACCAGGAAATTTCAACCAACTCTTAGTTCTTTTCTGTTCTCCAAGAACAGAAAGGAAAAGGAACTGGATTCCAATGCCATGCTTATTCATGCATGGCTCTGAAAAGGCGGCACAGCTGCTAGTAACAAGTAGGGAGCAGTTCCTCCTCCCTGACAGATGCAGATACAAAAGAACAACTGACTCCATGAATAGGACTTGCCACATACAGGGCTCTCCCTACTTAAGTGTGAAGGAAGAAAAATCAGGCAATTCTCAAATTCAAAACCCTTCCTCGGGACTTCCCCGGTGGTACAGTGGCTAAGACTCCACACTCCCAATGCAGGGGGACTGGGTTTGATCTCTGGTCGGGGAACTAGATCCCACATGCCGCAACTAAGAGTTCGCATGCCACAACTAAAGATCCTGCATGCCTCAACTAAAGAAAAAAAAGAAAGAAAAAAGATCCCGCACACCGCAACTAAGACTTGGCACAACCAAATAAGTAAATAAATATATATTTTAAAAGATCCTTCCTCACCCACACTTCCTACGGATATAATTTTGCAAAGACATACTGTGTCCATAAGTCAATTCAAAAGGAAGTAGGGATGGACCCTGCTTCGAATTACACAGTAAGCTCACATCCTTGCCTCACTCTAGCCATGCCTGTACACACACACACACACACACACACACACACTTCCATACCTGTAAGAGTTAGTCAAAATAAACATCTAGAGCAGGATTAAGGGAGAAAAAATTTTTAATTTCAAAACCTGAAAATAGGGAATGAAGGAAAAGCAAGAGGTCACATACACACACACACATGCACTCACGGTTTGCCTAAATCATGGGTATGTTGATCACCAGATTAGATGATGATGAAATAAGCAACAACTTCAGGTCTTTTTAATATATCAGTTAACTTAGCCACCTTCTTGCTACCTGGTACCCTCTTGAATCTTTTCTGCGGCTGGCCCCCAGTAAGACAGCCCCTAAAGGGCAAGCCCAGCTCATTGCAAACTCTGGGTCAGGACTGCAGGAACAGAATTTCCCTCTACATCTTTATTCAAATCCTGTCTTACTTTTAGAAGGTATAGTAAATAAAATTCTCACATTGCAGATGAGAAATCATTCCAAAGGAGCTACTAGCAAATGAATGGTCCATTGCTTCTCCCCTCCACCACAGAATATTTGGGTAGGCCATTTAGGGAACCTGCTTAACTTGGTCATTTATATAACCCATCATATACCAAAGTCTTGACAAACGTAAGAGTATTTAAAATCTTCTGAGCACTGTTTAATACTAACTCCATGTTACTAAAAGGATCACATTAATTTCTAAAAATATTCTTCTATTTGATCCTGGCATTACTTAATTAGGAACCTTTTGCATGGATGAAGACCTTAAACTCCACTTCAACTCTATATTTGGGTTTCACTATTTACACAAACTTAACTTACATGTTTGTAGCAGCCAAATATTTGCCATAAGATTATCTCTGCAGATCAGAATCTAATTTCTCCTGACTTTAAGAAGACCATGGGGCTTCCCTGGTGGCACAGTGGTTGAGAGTCTGCCTGCCAATGCAGGGGACGCAGGTTTGTGCCCCGGTCCGGGAGGATCCCACATGCCGCGGAGCGGCTGGGCCCGTGAGCCATGGCCGCTGAGGCTGCGCGTCCAGAGCCTGTGCTCCACAACGGGAGAGGCCACAATAGTGAGAGGCCCGTATACCGCAAAAAAAAAAAAAAGACCATGTCTTCTTCCATGAATACTTTATAGAGGTTCAGTTCTCGAGCCTTATGGTTATCAACCTTCAGAACCCTTGAGAGACCAAGGAAAGACAAGTTCAAAGATGAAAATTAGAATGTAAATCACATGAAAGCCTAAGAGTTTCCTCAGTGAGAGGAAAAAAAAAAAAAGGCAAATCATCATGTTCATAAATTCTGGAAAAAAACAATGAAAAATATTCTATACATGTTTTATATTGTTTTGCATCTTATTGCTATAACTTTAAGTGATAAGCAACTTTAGGATAATATCTTCAATAAAAGTACCTTTAGCCCATGAGAGCACTAATAATTTATATATTAAAAAAGCAACATTTCATAAGAAACATGCAGTTCCATTAGAACTGGATATTCTTTGAGTCCTTTATGCTTTCCAGCAGGATTCTGAAATGTCTTTATGATTGTGGGGCTGTTATTGCTTGTCGTTTCACCAAATACGGCTTCACTGTCTCATAATTACTACTCAGAGATTTGATGGATCCACATGGAATTTGCTGTATTCTAACACAGAAATAAGAATCTCATTTTAAGTCACCAATAAATACAAATACAAAATTTTGCATTGTACAGTACAAAAATACCTTTTCACAAAAGAGACAAGGGTTGCTAGGCAACCACGCAGCACAAGCTTTAGCATTCAAGGTAACAAAGAGACTACTGTGCTGCTACCACCTAAAGGTTCTTGCTTAAAGCAATGAAAGAAAACTGACAGTAAGAAGTTGAAACAGAGCTCAGAAACACCGCCATTCTCCCAAAACTGTATTTGACCATGTTTTATTGAGTTTAATATGTTGATTTACAAAATAAGTAAAATAAGTACAATAAACCTTGTTTGGATTGTATTTCAGCTTTTAAAATTCAGCTGCCATTTGCTGCACGACTCTGGGTGTTATTTTCTATGCACTCTAAAGTTTATACTACGCACAAGCTTTTCTTTACACAGGGTCAGTGGGAGAGAAAATACCTCTAAGAGAAATTTGCCTGTGGTGGCTTCAACTTGGTCTCCTGTCTTCAGTGTACCCTTGGCTCCCAGACATCCAGTATCTGAGGTTGGTTTTACAGAATTAAACTGTTTCCAATTAAACAATCCAATATCTTGGTGAGAATTAGTTCATGTGTCTGGTGTCTTGTGATATTTCTGCCCCTTAAAAGAGGCCAGCTGTGAGAGAAGCCTGAAAAAGGAATCTCAAAGGGTTGAACTTCAGAAAGAGCAGTTCCTGGGTGAGGAGAACAGAGCTTGGCAGACCACCACCCATTACTCCATCAAAAGCTCAGTACTGGGGGTATAAGGATTACCTATAGATTAGATCTATAGTATAGAGCAGTGTATAATTACGTACATAGTCTAGAGGCAAGCTGCCTGATTTAAGTCCTGGCTGTACCACTTACTAGCCTTGTGACCTCTGACAAGACGTTTAATCCCCTAACCATTAGTTTCCTCATCTGCAAAAAGGGTGGGGGGTGGGGGGGAACTTACCTATTATATGATATTCAAGTGTTAATTGAAATAATGTATGTAAAGCCCTTTGCATAGTCACTGACGTGTAATAGGTACACAATAAATGTTTATATTATTGATATTATTATGAAGGTCAATAACAAATAATGCTCAATCTCATTTCTTTAAATACTTCCAGGGTACTTATTAACTAAATACCTAATGTGATAATATTTTGTTCCAGAACACAATGTAATGTAGGAATAAATGACATGGGGCAGGAACACAGAAGTGGCACAAGATCAATGTGATAAAAGACCATTAAATGTAGACCTGTACCTTTCATCATCCTGCACAACTTGCGGCCCTATTATTAAGAAATGGTGAAAAAGATAAATGAACCCTAAGACAGGATGGCCTATATATCCTGGTTCTGAGTTCCTTGCATTTATGTAGATCAAGCTACAAAGAATTATGTATACTTAGGTCACCACGGAATTTCAGATTTGGGCCTATATATCTAAAGGAAAATTTCATCTATAGAAAATCAGGAACCACATTGGAGCTGAGGTGTCTCTAAGGGCTCAGCCACAGGAGTTCAAACATCCTAACTCCAGCTGGTGACACCATTCTGTGCTCTCTGGCCTTGCTTCAAGCTCTTCCTTGTGTGCTCACAGCTTCTGTTTTTTGTTCTTTTGGCCGCACCACATGGAAGGTGGGATCTTAGTTCCCGACCAGGGATCGAACCCACACCCCCTGCATTGGAAGCATGGACTCTTAACCACTGGACTGTCAGGGAAGTCCCTCACAGCTTCTGTTTTATGACATTAACTTCCCTACACCTCTTGATGGCCTTGCTGGCCCCTTCTTCAGCATGACTTTCACTCTCTTCCATGGACAACAATAACGCACACATTACCTACTTTAAATTCCAAAACAGAGATTCTGGTTGCCAGCAAAAAAGTGAAAAGCACTGTAGTGGACAAATACTGGGAGGTGTCACCCAGATCCCCTTCCAAAATAAAGGGATTTTTCCCCTAGCCACAGCTAGTGCTGCTGGCAGACAGCCCCCAGCCGTCAGTCCCCCACAAAGATACACAGATTGCCTCAGCTAAAGAGAGTTGCCTCATCCAAGGCACTGTCCCCTTCCTGAGCAGCTGGCACTTAGAGAGGATAAAGGCCTAGTCCTCTTGTCCTGATTCAGGACATCTCTGAAGAGTCACTCCAGGTCCAGAACTCCCTATAGTATCTGCTGAGCCCTGCACTGAGACTGCATCACCATTCAACTGCTCCCTATGCCCACTCCTGCTTCCTTCCTTCTCTTCCTTCCCTTCCCCTTCCTCTCCTCCCTTCCTTTTCCCTCCTCTTTCCCAGATGTACATCTCCAGATCGCTCCTGGAGGACCTCCCTCTACTTTGATCACCTCTGAGTCTGCTTCATGTGAAACCAATCAGTGAAGTGAGCATAATTCATAAATTGCACACATCGTATCTTCAAGCCAAATCATCTAGGTTGTCAACAGCCAGCTGAAGTACTGCCTGCCCTAGATTAAGTGCCCACTCCTGATCCAATAAGCTATGACTCAATAACCCCAAGATAAGGTTATATGTAGGAAACACCATTTTCAGAGTAGCAGGAGCTCTGAGGTAAGGGTGTGGCTCTTAGAGGGCGACAGGGTTGACTTTCTCTTACCATTTCCAGGGTAGATCCATGGATTTGTCCCTTTCTTTCTACAATCCACAGAATTCAGTCTGAGTCCTTTTCTTTTCACAGCTATCACCACACCCTCTGCTTCTTGGAGATCCTTCCCTATGCAAGAATTTCTACGCTTTTTTTTTGGCTGTACCACACAGCATATGGGATCCTAGTTCCCAGACCAGGGATTGAACCCTCGCTCCCTGCAGTGGAAGTGGAGTCTTAACCACTGGACCACCAGGGAAGTCCCGCAAGAACTTCTAGAATAAAAACATCTCCACTTTACTGCTATCTAAAAATGTTCACTTTTGAGTTTGAGGGGTTTACTGCTAATCATGACAGGAAAACTGAAAGGAGATATGTAAAACAGCAAATATAATTAATATGTTAAGAAGAGTTGTTAAAGAGATTTTCAGAAATTCAAGCTTGTCTTATTGCACTAATTAAAGACATTTCATGATACTCCTTATAAAATTTTTAAAAATCCCTTCCTCCTCACATTAGTAATGACTGTATCTTCGTTAAGAACAAAGACTTCATCATTTTGTTTAAAATGATGTGTGCTCATTATGAAAATTAAAGTGGTACAGAAAAGTCTAACAGAAAGAAAAAATTGCCTAAAATCCCACCACCTATAAATAGCCATAATTAACACTATGTGAATATTATTCTAGTTGTCTGTCTATTCTTATATGCAGAAAGATTGATTGACTTTTATTAAAATTAGATAATAATATGCATGCTATTTTAACTTTAAAAAATATTTTAAATTTTATTTAACAAAAAATAAATAAATGAAGTAAAATTGAAGTATTCCTGAATATTAAATATTTCTCCACTATAAGAAGTATTTCAAAAAAAACTCTCTCAGGTCAAAAAGTGATTATGAAAAGCTTTAAGTTGAAATAATTTCAATATGTGTTTCAACTTTAGATGCTTCCAATGAACTGACTTCCTACTATAAAAATGTGAGGGTGGTAAGCAGATCATAACACCTTCTGTTTCCCTCCTCACTCTTTGACTCAGATTATATCATTATTTTTACATTATCAAGTGTGGCAAAAACTGCTTCTTCTTCCCCAATCTCCATTTTCCCTTTTTTCAATTGTAATATAAGTTTGAGCTGAGTATAAAACATCCCTGCTAAAGACTACATTTCCCTGTCCCCTTTGCAGGTAGGTGTGGCCAACCGATCAAATTCTGGGTAACAAAATGTTGGAGAAGTGATGTACGCAATTTCTGGGCCAAGCCTTGACAGAGAAGGAAACTGGCCTTGCCTAGATCCCTTTTCCACCCTTCCACAGGCTGGAACGCAGACCTGACGGTGGCTGCTGAAGCATCCATGTGGGAATATGAGATGAAAGCCATAAGCTGATGATGGCAGAATAACAAAGCAGAAGCCTGGGACCCCAATACCCTCAGCCACCAAACCAGCCCTGAATTGTCTACCCAGAATTTTGTGAGAATGAAATAACATTTCTATTTTATTTAAGCCAAATCACTTTTAGGTTTCTCATTATAGTATCCTAACTACATTCTAGCTAATATGTCAACTAATCCATCAACAGACCATACAATTATTGTCTATCCTGAAACCATAATTTCTAGAGTTAATGTGTCTTAGTTCCATATTCAAAGGTAGTCAATGTTCACTGCCATATCCTCTTACCATGGTGGCTCCATCCTAAATTCTAGGAGATTTCTTTCTTTCTTTGTCTTTATTTGGTTGGTTGGTTGGTTGGCTTGGTGGTATATTATTTTTCTGTTGCTACTGTAACAAATTACCGAACAAAGCTTAAAACAACACAAATTTGTTATCTTACAGTTCTGTACATCAGAGGTGCAAAATGGATTTCACTAGGCTAAAATCAAGGTGTCTGCAGGCCTGCATTCCTTTTGAAGGCTCTAGGAGAGAATTCATCTCCTTGCCTTTTCCACCTTCTAGAAGCTATCTTCATTCCTTGGCTCATGGCCCGTTCCTCCAACCTCAAAGTCAATAGAATAGTATCTTCAAGTATCTCTCTGATTCTGACACTCCTATCTCCCTCTTTCATGTGAGAGGAAACTTCTGATTACATTGGGACCACCAGGATAATCCAAGGCAGTCTCCTCCTCTCAAGATCCTTAACTTACTTGCATCTACAAAGTCCCTTTTGCCATATAAGGTAATATATTCACAGGTTCTGAGGGTAAGGACGTGGGCATCTTGGTGGGGAGGGGGATATTATTCTGCCTACCACAGGTGGTTTGGTTTTGTTCTATTTCTTTAATCTCATCCAGTTGTTTCTAGAAAGGGTTCATGAGTGTTTTATTGTCTGAAGTATTTGATACACTAGTGAGAATGTATGTTTCCTTTCCCTTGAAAACAACCTGTCTGAATATTGTAATATTAGACCACTATTTTTTCAATATGGTACTCATTGTTATACTAAAAAACCTTGAAGACAGCATGTAATTTTTCTCTTTGTATGTGATATTCTTTTTCTACTTTGATGTGATACCTTAAGAATTCTCTTTATCCCTGAAGTTCAACCTAACCATGTTATGTCTAGATGTCAATTGCTTTTTATTATTTTTTCCTAGAACACAGTATCTTTCTCCAATTTATTCATTCAGTTCTTTCTTTATTTCATGGAACTTTTCTTCTATTATATCAGTCTCTGAATACATTTTCAGTTCCATTTGTTTAATTATGCATTTCAGGGTCATCCATCATCCTTGCACTGGACTGAATGTCTTTGCCTATGCTCTGTGTCTATTAGTTTACATTTAAATCCTTAAATATCTTATTATTTTTCATCTACATTCATTATGGTTATCTCAAGCCTTTTGTCTACATCAGCATTTTTATTTTCACCTATTCTAGTCTGTTTCCTGATGTTTCTAATCACTTTATTGGCTCTGTGATGTGTTGGTTTGGGCCTCAATTTGTCTTATGTGCTCCACAGCATCCTCATTATGGTATCTATCATCCCTTCCCTGAGATAGTACATGACTGTCATTTCTATTAAGTTGCTAAATAACACAGAGCACTGTGGGGAATTTTCTTTTGTTCTGGGTCATGGTATCTCCCAGACTGAATTTATTGTTTGTTCCTTTTTATTTTTGTTCATGCTTGCTTTTACTGTTGCTGAAATCTGTTTTCATAGTTGCATTGTCATTTCTTCTCATGCTATTCATATTTAATCTGAGCTGCTTTGTCCCAAAAATTTTTCTCTGATATAGTGTGGGTTACTGTTTTTTTTGTCCCCTCAGCTGTAATTCAAAGCTGGATATCTCATGCTTAATCATAGACTGAGTCACAGCACACAGGTAGTGGGGTGAGTAAAAGACAAGAAAGAGCTCAGCTGATGCTATGAACAATCTCTTGAAGAATACATGAGCTCCACTCTCTTTTCTGAAAGTGATCACTCCATCTATTTGGAGAAGGAGATTGAAGGACATGAGACAGCACATCGCAGAGGATCAAGGGTAGACCTGGGTTTTGTGGAACATAAAATTTATACAATTTGAGGGACTGTCTTTAAGGAAAAGAATACAAAGTTATGGTACAAAATTAATTATGAACATGAATTTTTATTTAGACTGAAAACAGAAACCAAAACTTTATAGGTATTAAAAGGATAGAAAATACCACAAAATCATAATATTTAGAATTATAACAGCTAATAATTAACTGCCTACACACTTCTATTTTTTCCCTACATTTTTGGCCACAGTCTTTCTTTCACCTCTTAATATGATGACAATTTTTTAAAATCATTTTCTGTGGAGACACTAGAAAAATAATTTAGTCTCTGCTAGCATATTTATCAAAATTTTCTTTTATTATTGATAGCTTTATCATTGAGAATTTCTTTTATCTTCAAAACTCATTCTTGGTAATATATAAACTTGGGGGAATATTATCAAATTTGGGATTCTCTATCAAAGTTCTTTCATATATAAGCTACCATATTTGAAGCATTTTACATCTTCTGGCTTTTGGTTCCAAATTTTTCAAATCTTGTTTCTCCTGCAGCAGCCCCATACTTCCAGTACCAGTTAAACCATAGGACACTCTCATATCATGTGGCCTCTGGCTTTGTAATTGCTTAAAATGACTCCAGTTGGGCTTACACAGCAGAAGGTAGAAGTATTCCTGAAGGCAATTTCTACACTGGTCCAGCTAACAATAACATAAATATTTATAGATATTGCAAACTGCTTAAATATATCCCACTAAATCTAATCTCATTATATCCTCAGTTCAATTTTCCCTTAACTAATTCACACATACACAAGAAAAAATCACTGGCCACTCCACTGCTACGCAACACAAGGAGAAGCCAGAGCGGGAAAAGCAGCTCTCTTAACTGATTGAAGTTAAACTATGTTCCTTTTGAAAATTTTACAGAAACACAAGATAATGTGAAATGATTGTGCTAGGGCACATCCTCTGGCATTGGAAAGGACCTATAACAATGGGAGTATCTGAAGCTCAAACTTTATTACCTTCACTGTAAATCTACCTCTAAGTGAATGGACATTCTTAGGTCTTAGAGTGTCTCTCCAATTGATATGAAATCCTGGACCCTTCCCTTCCTCACATTTCTTCCATTTACTCTTCTCTCCTCATTCCAATACTTCCAGTCAGAGGAGGGAAAAGATAAATCTACTCTTCATCTTCTTTCCAGATTTGAAGGTAATAGACACTGTTGCTATGATGATGTGTTCCTGCTAAACTTTATTTTCTGTAAAATTATGCACTAAAAATTAGAGAGTTTATGGGAAAAAATTACATTTGGAAGAGTTCACGCTAAACCTGTGCAACTTTGTAAGCAGAGCAATAACACAACCAATATCAATCCAATACAAATACTAACCACAGTTAAATATCCACTGGCATTTGTTACAAGATAATTCTCCATGGATTCCTTACTTTCTTACATAGTCCAGGCTTTCTGAGCAAAGGGCACTGACAAGCTCTGTTCAGGGATGACTGGTTAGCAAATCCAGGATAGAGAACACCTCCTTCCCCAGAGATATTCCAGAATAGTGAAGTCCCCCTTCTCTTCCCTGAGAACATTTAAATATGTTCCAGGGATATGAGTAATAGCTCTCCAGTGGAGAGAATGGACAGGTCATCAGCAACTCTGATAAAAGCTCAGTCTCCTAATTCAAGATTTGTTTCCTGTAATGAAAACCCACTGTATGTGCAGGCAGTATCTGGCCTTCATTTGCATCTCCCTGTGGGGAACTGGGGGATGGGGAAGTGATACAAGATGTTGCTCTGGCTATTTCTGCTGTGAGTAATAAACCATCTGCACCTCTGACCCAAGGGTCTTGTGTTCTTCTGTACACACCCATATATATATACATATATACTATACACACACACATATAAGGTATATATATCCTGTGGCAGGTTAACATATTAGATTGCAAGTAGAGTAAAAGCTTAGACCCTTCACAGTCTGGTTTAACAGCATTTCACCCAATATCATAGTTATTCCTTAAATCTTAGGAATTTCTCTTTCAGATTTAGATCATTAAGAGACCAATGTCATCAAAATTAAAAATCTGATCCAGTGTATAGCCTTTTCAACAATCAATTTTAACACAGAAGGTGATGTCCTTCAGTTTCTTCATCTGCACTCACAGATTTAACAAAGGGCTTTGTGTTTTAGAAAATGTAGTAGTTCTTGAAGACTAAACTAACTACGATTTGCACTCAGGGAAGAAATATTTATAAGATTTAAGACTTTTTTCTTAGGGTCTTTTATGTATTACCTAAATACCTATAAGTTTTCTCTCTTTTTTTTTTTTTCTGGCTGCACCATGCAGCATGCAGGATCTTAGTTCCCCGACCAGGGATCGAACCGTGCCACCCACAGTAAAATCGCAGAGTCCTAACCACTGTTCCGCCAGGGAATTCCCTAAGTTTCTCTTTAATTGTGAGAAAGTCTTCCCCTGATGACTTCAAAATATTAATATGTTGGGGGGGAAATCACACATGAACCAAAAAATTTCCGTCATTCTATATTAACAAAATTACATTTAAAAAATACATCAGGGCTTCCTTGGTGGCACAATGGTTGAGAGTCCGCCTGCCGATGCAGGGGACACGGGTTCATGCCCCGGTCCGGGAAGATCCCACATGCCGCGGAGCGGCTGGGCCCGTGAGCCATGGCCGCTGAGCCTGCGCATCTGGAGCCTGTGCTCCGCAACGGCAGAGGCCACAGCAGTGAGATGCCCACGTACCGCAAAAAAAAAAAAGTGCAAGCTCTCAGTCATATTTCAGTTCCCCAAACCGGGGTCAAGCATTATTTCTCTCTTCCACTGGTATCAACACTGGGCTGAATACTTTGGGGACAAGTTGGGAGGGGCAACAAAAACAGAGATAATTAATGCATATTCCCTTCCTCAGCAAGCTCATATTTTAGTTCAGGAAGATGAAACACATGCAAGATAGCACACTCTGCCTGGCATTGTTCTTTACTGTCCTAAAAGAAAACAAAATTGTTCCCCATCTCAGTGAACAGCACCAAGATTTTCCCTATTGAACAAGCCATGAAACTCAAAAATCCTTCCTGATTCTTCCTCCTCCCTTCTCAGCCACACCTGATAAGGTCCAACAAGAAGTCCTGTCAATTTTACCTCCTAAATATCTCTCAAACATTCTTTCCATCACCATTGCCATCAACTGAGTTCAACCTACCATCATGTCCCATTTGTATGAATTATAACTGCCTCCTGAATAGTCTCCGTGCTTCTATTTTGGACCCACCCAATATATTCTGCATGCAGCAATTGGAGTGACTTGGTAAAAATACAAATCTAATCGTAAGTTCTCCAACTCAAACCACTCCAGAAACTTTTCACTACCCTTACGGCAAAGCCCGAATTCCTTAAATTGGACTACAAGGCCTTGTTTGATGTAGCTCTTAGACTACAAGGACTTGTTTTATTGTAGCTCGCCCCTGCCTAACTCTCTTGACCCACCATCTACCACTTTCCCACTCTCTCTTTGCTGTCTGCTATTCTGGCCTTCCTTCAAGTCCTTGAACATTCCTTAGTCTTCACACCGTCTGACATTTCCACTTGTTCTTCCCTTTACCAAGAATGCTCTGCCCCTACCTCATCCTCCACTCACAGCTCAATTATCACTTAGTCATGGAAACCTTCACTGACTTCCCAGAGACAATTAGTGCCTCTCATAAGACTTCATATTCTTCTTTCATAATATCCATCACAACTTATAACTATATATTTATTGTGCGATTATTTATGTAACATCTAACTCCTACTTCTATCCTGTTCCCACTGCACTATAAGATCCATGAGGGCAAAGACAATGTCTTCTTTGCTTTCCTTTCTATCCTCATAGCCTAGCATTTGCCTGGTACATTGTAGGAGCTCAATAAATATATACTGATTCAACAAAAGTATGATTAAATGAATAAATATTAAGATAAAGATCACATGAATGAGGTAACACTGGAAATGAGTGGTGAGGGAAAAGTAAGATTGTGATCATCAGAAAAGGGTAGGCAGGGACTTTCAGGTTCTAAGAACAGTAAGAAGCAATGACACAGATTTAGACAGTCATAATGCAGGAAAGGGACCATAAGGAATCCAAACTTACTGGGTTAAGTGTAGGGTGCAATGGAATACTTGCCCAGAAAGATATGGTTCTGTTGCAGAAAGCCTGGAAGGGAGGATAAAAATCGGTACCTAATGACATAGTGAGACACTGCCATTTTACGAGCAGGAGGTGACATGTAAAAGTGAAATTTAGGCTGCTCACTGATTAAGAAGGTAAGACAATAAAAAGCCTACGCTAATATTACCACAGAAAACAAAGTTATTTTTAAAACCTACTGCTATCATACATTTAAAACATAATAGAGATACTGACTGTGACCTTGAATAGAGTATAGATAAAAGAGAGATTTCTGAGGTAGTAATAACAGGAATGAGATTTCTGGGTAAAATGGTAGATTGAAGCAAGCTAATTTTAATACAGAATCCCCCAAAGGCTCAG
The DNA here is from genome assembly GCF_949774975.1 of Lagenorhynchus albirostris. Taxonomy (NCBI): domain Eukaryota; kingdom Metazoa; phylum Chordata; class Mammalia; order Artiodactyla; family Delphinidae; genus Lagenorhynchus; species Lagenorhynchus albirostris. Next base: position 62,699,272 of record NC_083107.1, read on the forward strand.
GAATTGGCAGCACCAGGTACTTCTAGAAATGGAGTTGAAAGTAAAAGGACTGGTTGGCAGTCTATTTGAAAAACAGATCACCAAAAGCCCTTCTTCCCTTCAAAAGGAGGTTTATTCTCTGAAAGGGGTAAAATAGAGGATTTTCACAATGGAGGACTTCTGACACAAATAAGAATAGGAGTATGATACTGAACATGAAGGTAAAAAATTAATCTTTACATATCCAACGCTAAGATATCAAATTCTCTTTCCCATTTTGGCTTCCAGAATTGTAACAACAAACAAATATCCTCCAAACAGGAGATGAAAAGATTCTTTTCTGGTGAATCTGACCAGCCCAAATGAAGCTACAGATATTGACATGAGAAGTCCTTCAATGAAAATGTCCAGCCAGAACATCCTGTGGTGCATCCCATAGATGACAATCACCAACCATGCACTGAGATTTTCTAATCAGGTCTAATTTCCTATTCTTACATATGAGGATTATTAGATACATGAGAAAAGTACCTATCATGAATGACAGAAAACAAAAATTAATTAATTAGCTAATTAATTAAGAAAAACAACTTGGAAGAAATGAACTCTTCAAGGATCAAGGGGAAGAAAACTAATGTTAATAAACTTAGAGAAATAAAAAGAGATATATCCGTGAAATAAAAACAGAATGCTATTAAAACAAAAAAGAGAAAAGGAGAGTCAAAGCAAAACTCATTAAAAATGTGACAGTAGAGATGAAAAACTCAGCAGATAGTATAGAAAATGGAAGATGGGGAAATCTCCCAGAGAGGAGAGCAAAAAGACAAGCAGACAAGAACCATGAGTGGGAAAACAGGAACATTAGAGATAGTCCAGGAGATCCACCAGCCAAATAATAGAGTTTTCAACAAGAAAAAACAGAAAACAGAAGGGAAGAAATTGTTAAAGAAATAATTCAAGAAAACAGCCAAGACTAAAGGTCATCATTTTTGAGATTTTAAAGGCCAATCCAAGAGGCCAGCACAACAAATAAAGATAGACATCATTGTGAAATTTCATAACACTGAGAGAAAAAAGAAAATCTTACAAGCTTCCAAGGAGTGGGAGGGAGAAAAACACATACAAAGTCTCAGGAATCAGAATGGCTTTTAATTTCTTAACATTAACCTTGAAAACCCTACAATTAAGTATTTTGGGGAAAAAATTTGTTTTAGAATTCCCCCAGCCAAACATTACAATCAAGTATGAGAGTAGAATAAAAACATTTTCTTCTCAAAGTCTTCAAATAAGTCTCAAAAAATTTCACCTCCAAGCACCCTTTCTCTGGAAGATAATGAATGACTCCATCAAAATTAGGGAGTCAACCAAGAAGGATGAAAACATGGGATACAGCAAAAAGGGGGCTCTTTCCATGAAGGATAAGGATCACCAGAGAACATGAAATCTCAGAAAGTCATCTGTGCACCAGCTGTAGAGGCAACCAGTCCAGACTGTAGCATGTCAAAACAACCAAAAGATTCTAGGAGAGCCTTTCTTCAAGAAAATGAAATTGATAAATTAACTGATACACCTAAAGAAAGAATTGAGAAGAGACTGAGAAAAATATAGAAAAGCTTTGGGTTGAATTAATGATGAGTATGTACAAAGAAAATAAAGAAAACATACACACAAAAAACATAATTATTAACTGTGGGAAAATAAAAAGTTGGGAAGGAAAGTGCGTACTGTATGCTTCAACTCAAACAGTCATAATAACGTAAGACTGAATAATGCTTTTAACCTAAGTTATAATATAATGAGGGAGGAGATGAGAGAAGAGACGGTGAAAGTAGTGAAAGAACTAAATCCTTATCATGGGAAGTCAACATATCACTCTTAAATCTGAAAAATTAAGAGCTAGAAATATGAACTTGCTATGTAGAAGTATAATGATATATACCCACCAGATGAAACAGCCAAAAGAGTTTAAATAGACAGAGGAAATGAAGAGTAGGTTTTCTTGCTGTTTTCACAAGTCTAAAATCATCTGCCTCTTAGGGAATTCCCTGGTGGTCCAGTGGTTAGGACTCCGCACTTCCAAAGCAAGGGGCCCAGGATTCAATCCCTGGTCAGAAACTAAGATCCCGCAAGCCTCATGGCACAGCCAAAAAAAATCATTTAACTCTTGAACTGTGTATTACTGAGAAAAGGGCCTGCTGCCCAACATGCATATAAGCCAATACTATGGCATTGGCTTTTGAGGAAAGAAAAACTTTATTGCAAGATGGAGAGACAAAGAGACAGGAGGTATGGCTCAAATCTGTTCCCTCAATTTGAGGTTCCATCAAACTTGTATGAGTTCAGAAAGGAGGGTTGGTATGTGGAAATTCTGGCAGGGTAGGTTTCTATTGGAGGTCTTTGGAACTTGACCATTTATGCTAAGGTATGGTAAAGGGGATGTCAGCCCCAGATCTTCCTGGACAACAGAACCTTCAATTCTGTAAGGGTTTCAGGCTTCAGGTTCTGATCATGTCCTGGTCCTTTGTTTCCTTCTTGGGGGAGAGTGGGGGGGTAGAAATTTTGGTTCCGGATGTTGTTTGAAGTCCAAATTTTCTCCTCTGCCCATGCTTCAGCTGCCTGACCTGCAGTTTTGTTCTGTTGTCTCTGAAAAGCAACTCAGTATCTTGTTAGAAACAGAATAGGGCCAGTTTAGGGCCGGTTCTGCTGCTACATGTGCATGTATAACTTTAATAAAAATAAAGACTGAATAAAAGACTATTTTAACTTAAAAAACCAACAGGATGAGGATGAGGGAGGGATATGTACGAGAAAGAGAGAGAGATTGATCTGTATTTATTTAGACTCAGATTTTCAGATTTAAGTGACTGGGAAGAGGCAGAGGTCAAAAGGAAAGCTTGGTTTCAAAGAGAACAGCAATTATGATAAAAACGTGTAGAGCGTCTATGGCAAAAAAGAACCACCTAGTGACACAAAATCATAAAAAGTCACCCTCTTTGTGCTTACAGAACTTTAAGGCTGCAAGATCATCTTGCTTCTGTTTCTTGAATTCTTTCAGGAATCTCTTTTGCAAAAGCTATCCATGGTTTCTTTGAACACTTAGAGGACTGAGCATTCACCACATTCTGAGGCATTCCATTTCTACCTTGAGCTTCTCTAATCATTGACTGGGAATTCCTTTAATAAAGCCAAATCTGCATCCACATTGGCCCCACTTCTACTCTGTGGTTCTTTACTCTCTTTTCTGCTGCTTGAAGATACTGCAGATCTGCCCTAAATATCCCCAGTACCTTTTTTTTCTTTTTTTTTTTTTTGCGGTATGCAGGCCTCTCGTTGTTGTGGCCTCTCCCATTGCGGAGCACAGGCTCCGGACGCACAGGCTCAGCGGCCATGGCTCACGGGCCCAGCCGCTCCGCGGCATGTGGGATCCTCCCGGACTGGGGCACAAACCCATGTACCCTGCATCGGCAGGAGGACTCTTAACCACTGCGCCACCAGGGAAGCCCCTCAGCACCTTTGATAACTACCCAAACACTTTCCTGTCTCTTCTCTGAACTCTTAATTGAATCAGAAGACCGAACATTTTAGTAAAGAATCTAAATATTTAACTATAGCTAAGTGAATTTATGTTATTGATGTCCATTTATTCCTGGCTAGTAACAAGGACTTGAATAAATGACTTCCAAAGATTCCTTCCATTCTTCTCAAACAAACACAGTAAGTGCTTCCCAGACAGGATCACCATATAAGGTACAGTGATATGGATGAAGCAGGCAGAAGAAATCAAGAGAAAGTGAAAAGAAGTCTCTTTCCTCTATGCTTTGCCCTGCACAGGCCCTTCTAAAGTCAGCAGTTGTCATGAGGCTAGATGTTAAATCTGTTCCTAAGAGCTGAAGTTCAAATTAAAGCCAAGTACAGCAGTGTTGTTTCCAGAATAATTTGAATCTTCAAGCTGTACTAAGTGTCTTTTTGCCTCTACACTTGAAAATTACTACATTTTTCAGTTTGCCTCTATTTGAAAGAAAATGGGTTAGGTGATTATAGAGGAGTAACAGCTTGTCAATTCTGCAGAAATTCCGCACGTGATTTTTATGCTAAAATTCCAAGTCTCTTTGATAGATAATTTATGTTCCTCTAAGATAGTTTTATTTTAGAATAATAAAAGCCCTCAAACATCCCAGAGACAAAAAAAAAAAAAAAATGATACCCAATGTGAGATCTAAGAGCTAAGCTCTTGCCAGAGGCCTATCCATCTTAACATGATCAAGAGATATTCTCCAGTAGTTCTCTGTGGGTGACTGAAAACCATAGAAGAGTGATAAGACACAAACCCTCTTCCTGGACTTGAGTCCCACCAGTGTCAAAAGCAAAAGATAAGAATTCCTCAGGATCCCTCATTTGGAAAATTCCACCTCTCCTGATATCCATTCTCTTAAATTTAATTTTTATTTATTCATTTCGCAAAGACTGATTGAGCATCTACTGTTCTGGGTGCAGGGGATGCAGATCCCTGGAGTTCACAATTTAGGAATGGGGAGACAGATAGGGAGATTTGTATTCATCTTGTTCTGCTATAAAGAAAAAGAAAACAGGATGACGTCCTGGACAGTGACTGTTGGGGCTTGGAGCAGATTATAGAGAGTGAACAGAAGAGCCTTTTTGGTGGAGGTATTAGAAGTAAAAACCAAGTGACAAGAAAATCCAGCCACACAAAAGGGCTGGGGAGAGAATACTGCAGGCAGAGGAAGAGCAAGTGCAAAGGCCTAAGAGAGCTGTTCTCTGAGCATGATTACTCTACAAGAATGTTCTCAGGAGAATATTTACATCTTTAGTGATAGTGGATGCCTTGCTTCATCTGAGCACTCATTCCCCCCCAGCTGCCAGACTGTTGCAACTGATGGTTCTTAGCTGAGTTCCACTCCAGGAACTGCCCACCCCACAGGAGTCTCCCCCATCCCTGGGGACAGTCTATATCCAATGACTGGCCTCAATGATATAAAGGTCTAGCTCCCTTGCCTTTAAGAGCCAACCAGCTCCTGAGCACCCCATGAACTGGCTCTGCGTGACTGCGTCACTGCTCAACTCCTCCCTCTGCCCAGTGCTGCATCCTTTACTCCCCTACAGGTATTGATGCTAACAGTACTTCCCAATGTACCTTCTATATGCAGATCTCCATCTCTGCTGCTGTTTCCCTGGGGAATCCAGCTAAAGATCTAAGTTGATCACTTAAGGCACTTAAAAATATTTAAACATTACAGCCAAATTTAGGAATTATTTAAGAATGCCAGTGCTTCCTTAATCTGTTTGCGCAGCATGAGGTGCTAACTGGTTTCCATGCTTCTGATATTGCTGCTCTGAAATCTGTCCCCACACTGCTGACTGATGTTTCCCAACCACAAATTTGATCATGGTGATCTCCTGCTGAAGCCCTTCAGTGGCCTCCAAATGTCTGAGCTCCATGATCCACAAGTCTCTTCATGATCTGCCACGAGCCTCTTCTGCTATCTTGTAAAACCTTTCTACCCACCTTCTCTTACCCTGGACCCACAGCATTTTGGCTATGCTCTTTCACACCCTCTTGCCTGTCTTTGAACCTGCAATTTCCTCTGCCTAGAAAATCATTTCTTATGCTTTAAAGGCACTTTCTTTGAAAGCCTTCCTCAGCTCCTATACCCAGATTTCCTAAAATGCACTTAATAGCTCTATTCTATGTTGCGTACTTTTTTATTATTGCACCTATCGCTGTAACATCTGCCTATTTTTGCTGTCCAACTGCACTACCATTTGCTATAGAAGTACATCTAGAAACTATGTCCTGTTCAGTGCTGATCCCTCCCTGAGCATCCAACACAGTTCCAAGCATTTTGTAGACACTCACAAAGGCTATCTCTTTCTAACTTAGTTTTAGAAAAATGGCATAGTCACAAAACATATCTGTAACATAGATAAATGCCTTGTTAGGAACTATTTTGCAGTAATAGAATCCATCTTAGTCAAAAGGTTACCTTTCACCGAGCCCTGAGACAGAAGGGGCAGGACTAAAGCACTGCAGACACTTACCTATGATGCTATTTGTATTACAAACTACCAGGCCCCAATCCCTGCAAGTCTCAGGCATCTAAAATCTTAAGGACACCACAAACCATGATATTTCCATACGCACTCACTTCAGTTATAGTCTCCTCAAGTGCTTCTTTTTTTTGTTTTGTATGTTCACAAGTGTAAACACTGCCAAAACAGTCTATGAACTGAAGAACACTAGAGTTTTCTTGGTTTGGCAATTGATAAAGAGAAGGCTATTCTTCCAGAAACTTTGCTAGGGGCACTGCATTTAAACATTGACCATTGCTAATGGTAATGATGAGCCCAACAGAAATATAATCTTCCCCTACTGATAATTCCAATGTGCAGAAGAGGCAATGGTGTAGCAGGAAAAACAGGGGTCTTCAAGATAGGACACTTGTGCTTGAATTCAAGCCCTGCCTCTTAGCAGCATATGATCTGGAACAAGATATATAATTTCTTGTAGCTTGACTTTCCTCATCTATAAAGTGGAGATTACCCTAACTCACACCATCCTTGTGAGAATTAAATAAATAGGTCATAAGTGAGAAGGTGCCTAGTGTAGGCTCTGACCCCATTAAGGCCACAAGAACTACTCACTGAAAGCAACAACAAAGGTTTTCACCAAAACCATTTCCTATGTCCTAAAACCCAAGCAGAGAAGATGAGAAGAAACAGATTCTTATGGATTAATAATATCACCCTACCTGAGTTTAAGATATGCTGATTTTGAATTTCTCATTCAATCTTATTTCTGTACAATCAGAAAATCAGTTTATTTAAGAAACTATACCAAACTGTCATCCATATACACTGGGCTTTAGTACCTTTTATTTCTTTTTCCTAAATAAGCAGTCTGAAGAATGACAGCTAGATAGTAAAAATAAAACAAATCTAACCCCCAGGAAGGTTAGTAGCTTTATAGACTTTTATATCCCAGAAAATCATAAGCAGATTAAAACCCTTCTGCATTTCTTAAAAACACATTTTTATCTGACCACCTGCATGATGAATTGTACAATAATGGAATTTAAAAGGGTTAGGGTAGACCAGAGGCAGAGAGCAGAAGCAATAAGAACTACAACTCTGCAGCCTGTGGAATGAAAACCACATTCAAAGAAAGATAAACAAAATGAAAAGGCAGAGGACTATGTACCAGATGAAGGAACAAGGTAAAACCCCAGAAAAACAACTAAATGAAGTGGAGATAGGCAACCTTACAGAAAAAAGAATTCAGAATAGTGATAGTGAAGATGATCGAGGACCTCGGAAAAAAATGGAGGCAAAGATCAAGAAGATGCAAGAAATGTTTAACAAAGACTTAGAAGAATTAAACAACAAACACCTAGAAGAATTAAAGAACAAACAAACACAGATGAACAATAACTGAAATGAAAAATACTCTAGGGGCTTCCCTGGTGGCATAGTGGTTGACAGTCCGCCTGCCGATGCAGGGGACACGGGTTCGTGCCCCGGTCCGGGAGGATCCCACGTGCCGCGGAGCGGCTGGGCCCGTGAGCCATGGCCGCTGAGCCTGCGCGTCTGGAGCCTGTGCTCCGCAACGGGAGAGGCCACAACAGTGAGAGGCCCGCGTACCGCAAAAAAAAAAAAAAAAAATACTCTAGAAGGAATCAATAGCAGAATAACTGAGGCAGAGAAGAACAGATAAGTGACCTGGAAGACAGACGGTGGAATTCACTGCTGCGGAACAAAATAAAGAAAAAAGAATGAAAAGAAATGAAGACAGCCCAAGAGACATCTGGGACAACATTAATAACACCAACATTCACATTATAGGGGGGCCAGAAGGAGAAGAAAGAGAGGAAGGACCCAAGAAAATATTTGAAGAGATTATAGTTGAAAACTTCCCTAACATGGGAAAGGAAATACCTACCCAAGTCCAGGAAGCACAGAGTCCCAGTCAGGATAAACCCAAGGAGAAACACACTGAGACACATAGTAATCAAGTTGACAAAAATTAAAGACAAAGAAAAAGTTATTAAAAGCAACAAGGGAAAAACAACAAATAATATACAAGGGAAGCCCCATAAGCTTAACAGCTGATTTCTCAGCAGAAACTCTACAAGCCAGAAGCAAGTGGCATGATATATTTAAAGTGATGAAAGGGAAGAACCTACAACCAAGATTACTCTACCCAGCAAGGATCTCATTCAGATTCAACAGAGAAATCAAAAGCTTTACATGCAAGCAAAAACTAAGAGAATTCAGCGCCACCAAACCAGCTCTACCACAAATGCTAAAGGAACTTCTCTAAGTGGGTAACACAAGAGAAGAAAAGGACCTACAAAAACAAACCCAAAACAATTAAGAAAATGGTAATAGGAACATACATATCGATAATTACCTTAAATGTGAATGGATTAAATGCTCCAACCAAAAGACACAGGCTCGCTGAATGGATACAAAAGCAAGACCCATATATATGCTGTCGACAAGAGACCACTTCAGACTCAGGGACACATACAGACTGAAAGTGAGGGGATGGAAAAAGATATTCCATGGCAATGGAAATCAAAAGAAAGATGGAGTAGCAATTCTCATATCAGACAAAATAGACTTTAAAATAAAGACTATTACAAGAGACAAGGAATGACACTACATAATGGTCAAGGGATCAATCCAAGAAGAAGATATAACAATTATAAATACATAGACAGCCAACACAGGAGCACCCCAATACATAAGGCAAATGCTAACAGCTATAAAAGAGGAAATCAGCAGTAACACAATAATAGTGGGGGACTTTAACACCTCACTTACACCAATGGACAGATCATCCAGACAGAAAATTAATAAGAAAAAACAAGCTTTAAATGACACAATAGACCAGATAGATTTAATCGATATTTATAGGACATTCCATCCAAAAACAGCAGATTACACTTTCTTCTCAAGTGCACATGGAACATTCTCCAGGAGAGATCACATCTTGAGTCACAAATCAAGCCTTGGTAAATTTAAGAAAATTGAAATCATATCAAGCATCATTTCTGACCACAACGCTACGAAATTAGAAATCAATTACAAGGAAAAACATGTAAAAAACATACACATAGGGAGGCTAAACAATACGTTATTAAATAACCAATAGATCACTGAAGAAATCAAAGAGGAAATAAAAAAATACCTAGAGACAAATGAGAATGAAAACACAACGATCCAAAACCTATGGGATGCAGCAAAAGCACTTCTTAGAGGGAAGTTTATAGCTATATAAGCCTACCTCAAGCAACAAGAAAAATCTCAAATAAACACTCTAACCTTACAACTAAAGTAACTAGAGAAAGAAGAACAAACAAAATGAGAAGTTAGTAGGAGGAAAGATATCATAAAGATCGGAGCACAAATAAATGAAAGAGAAACAAAGAAAGCAATAGCAAAGATCAATAAAACTAAAAGCTGGTTCTTTGAGAAGATAAAACTGATAAACCTTTAGCCAGACTCATCAAGAAAAAGAGGGAGAGGACTTAAATCAATAAAATTTGAAATGAAAAAGGAGAAGCTACAATGGACACCACAGAAATACAAAGCACAATTAAAGACTACTACAAGTAACTGTATGCCAAAAAAATGGACAACCTGGAAGAAATGGAGAGATTCTTAGAAAGGTGAAACTTTCCAAGACTGCACCAGGAAGAAACAGAAAATATGAACAGACCGATCACAAGTAAAAAAATTGAAACTGTGATAAAAAAAATCTTCCAACAAACAAAAGTCCAGGGCCAGATGGCTTCACAGGTGAAGTCTAGCAAACATTTAGGGAAGAGCTAACACCCATCCTTCTCAAATACTTCCAAAAACTTGCAGAAGAAGGAACATTCCCAAACCCATTAAACGAGGCCACGATCAACCTGATACCAAAACCAGACAAAGATACTACAAAAAAAGAAAATTATAGACCAATATCACTGATGAATACAGATGCAAAAATCCTCAACGAAATACTAGCAAACAGAATCCAACAACACATTAAAAGGATCATACCCCATGATCAAGTGGAATTTATACCAGGGATGCAAGGAGTCTTCACTATACGCAAATCAATCAGTGTGATACACCACATTAACAAATTGAAGAATAAAAACCATATGATCATCTCAATAGATGCAGAAAAAGCTTTTGACAAAATTCAACACCCATTATGATAAAAACTCTCCAGAAAGTGGGCATAGAGGGAACCTACCTCATTATAATAAAGACCATATACAACAAACCCACAGCAAACATCATTCTCAATGGTGAAAAACTGTAAGCATTTCCTCTAAGATCAGAAGCAAGACAAGAATGTCCACTCTTGCCACTATCATTCAACATAGTTTTGGAAGTCCTAGCCACAGCAATCAGAGAAGAAAAAGAAATTAAAGGAATGCAAATCAAAAAAGAAGAAGTAAAGCTGTCACTGTTTGCAGATGACACGATACTCTACATAAATAATCCTAAAGATGCCACCAGAAAACTACTAGAGCTCATCACTGAATTTGGTAAAGTTGCAGGATGCAAACTTAATGCACATAAATCTATTGCATTCCCATACACCAACAAGGAAAGATCAGAAAGAGAAATTAAGGAAACAATCCCACTCACCACTGCAACAAAAAGAATAAAATACCTAGGAATAAATCTACCTAAGGAGGTAAAAGACCTGTACTCAGAAAACTATGACATGGATGAAAGAAATCAATGATGACACAAACAGATGGAGATATACCATGTTCTTGGGTTGGAAGAATCAATATTGTGAAAATGACTATACTACCTGAAGCAATCTAAAGATTCAATGCAATCCCTATCAAATTACCAATGGCATTTTTTAAAGAACTAGAAAAAAATCTAAAATTTTGTATGGACACACAAAAGACCCCAAATAGACAAAGCAATCTTGAGGGAAAAAACCGGAGCTGTAGGAATCAGACTCCCTGACTTCAGACTATACCACAAAGCTACAGTAATCAAGACAGTATGGTACTGGCACACAGAGAGAAATATATATCAATGGAACAGGATAGAAAGCCCAGAGATAAACCCACACACATATGGTCCCCTTATCTTTGATAAAGGAGGCAAGAATATACAATGGAGAAAAGACAGCCTCTTCGGTAAGTGGTGCTAGAAAAACTGGACAGCTACATGTAAAAGAATCAGATTAGAACATTCCCTAACACCATACACAAAAATAAACTCAAAATGGATTAAAGACCTAAATGTAAGACCAGACACTATAAAACTCTTAGAGGAAAACATAGGAAGAATACTCTTTGTCATAAATCACAGCAAGGTCCTTTTTGACCCACCTCCTAGAGTAATGGAAATAAAAACAAAAATAAACAAATGGGACCTAATGAAACTTCAAAGCTTTTGCACAGCAAAGGAAACCATAAACAAGACGAAAAGGCAACCCTCAGAACGGGAGAAAATATTTGTAAACAAACCAACAGACAAAGGATTAATCTCCAAAATATATAAATAGCTCATGCAGCTCAATAATAAAAAGCAAACAACCCAATTAAAAAATGGGCAGAAAACCTAAATAGATATTTCTCCAAAGAAAACGTACAGATGGCCAAGAGGCACATGAAAAGCTGCTAAATTATTAGAGATATGCAAATCAAAACTATAATGAGGTACCACCTCACACCGGTTAGAATGGGCATCATCAGAAAATCTACAAACAACAAATGCTAGAGAGGGTGTGGAGAAAAGGGAACCCTCTTGCACTGTTGGTGGGAATGTAACTTGATACAGCCACTATGGAGAACAGTATGGAGGTTCCTTAAAAAAACAGAAATAGAATTATCATGTGACCCAGCAATCCCACTACTGGGCATATACCCAGAGAAAACCATAATTCAAAAACACACATGCACCCCAATGTTCACTGCAGCAGTATTTACAGTAGTCAGTTCATGGAAGCAACCTAAATGCCCATCAACAGCCAAATGGATAAAGAAGATGTGGTACATATATACAAAGGAATATTAGCCATAAAAAGGAACGAAATTGGGTCATTTGTAGAGATGTGGATGGCCCCAGACTTACTTCACACAGTGAAGTAAGTCAGAAAGAGAAAAACAAATATCGTATATTAATGCATATATGTGGAATCTAGAAAAACGGTACAGATGAACCGGTTTGCAAGGCAGAAATAGGGACACAGATGTAGAGAACAAACTTATGGACACCAAGGGGGGAAAGCGGGGTGGGGGGTGATGGTGGTGGGATGAATTGGGAGATTGGGATTGAAATATTTACACTAATATGGTTAAAATAGATAACTAATAAGAACCTGCTGTATAAAAAATAAATAAAATTCAAAATATAAATAAATAAAAAATAAAAGGGTTAGGATAGTAAATCTCTCCAGTCAACATATTATAAAAACCAATACCACCAAAAATCTCACCTCTCCAGTACGGTATTAAAAGACAACAACTTAGATCTGATGGGTGTAAAAGGTTACGGTTATTTTTTAAAAGTCATGTTACTCATTGGATGAAAGGTACAATGCTTGAACTGGGAAAAAAATAATTGACCACCGTTGTGCCTTTTGATATGCAAAATGATAAATCCTGTCAAGTGGACTAGAGGCTAGAGCTGATTTTTATTTTTTTAAAAAAACTATTAATCAGCCCTTGGTGTAGCCCTGCTTGATGCAAATTATACTACTTGTCAAGACTTTTGTTTAATCACAAATAAAAGGCTTAGTGGATAAAGGTTTGGCCTTTCACTACGGGTTTTCTGCCAAACTGTGTCCTGAAATGAATGAATTGGTATTGAGTGGGGCCTCCTGACTCTGTAATTTAATGCTGACAGTAATTAGCTAAGAAGAAAGTGTTATAATGAAAGCCCAGGGCACGGTGTTTATGTGATTTTACACAGCTGCAATAGATAGCACCTCCTTTTTCAGTCTTTTTCATTTACTACCTCTGAAAACGGAGAAGGTACAAGTCATAAAGGATACTATACTGGCTGCTTGACTCTCTGATAAATCTCTGGACAATGAAGACCTCGGGTTTAAATTAGCTGTCAGGCTTCAGCTGTCTCCCTCACTAGCTCACTCTGAAGTCTGCAACAGTGCAAAGACATTATAAATGGATTCATATGTCTTGATTAATGCCTTCTTTGGTAAACAGACTTTCTACATAGAGCCGTGCCATAGCAGATGCCCTCTTCTAAAGGTTAATCTTTACATCAATAGCATATTCAAGACATTCTGCTTTTTCACAGTTCTTCTTCTTTCTTTTTGAATTTCAAATTCTCTTAGGATAAATGAGAAATAGGAGCCCCAATAGCAAAATCAGAATCTACTGTTAGAAACTCCCTGTGTAAATAAAGGATCATTCCTGCATATCTGATTATTTCATAGAACAAAGGAAATCCTCCACACTGAAGCCTTTCCTTGTTGGCCCTTAAAAAATTGCTTTAACAGGGAAGGCTCACACCTAAGTGACCCCTCTGTGTCTGTAGCTTTGGATAACTTGGCTGATAGATTGGCGATTTTGCAAAAAGTAGTCTGATGTTAGATGCTGGCGAGTATCCAACTGTATAACCAAACACTAGAGGTCTTTCCTTTTCCAACTGCCGCCAACCTTTGTGTTGTCTGGATGTCACTTTGCTACTACAGGATAAAACTGGTGAGATAGGGATGCAAGAAAATTGTGTGCTAGTACATTTTACTTAATCCAAAGATTTAGTTCAGGAAGGAACTGTTGACATGAGATTTTTGTCACCTCAATTATTTACAATGAATTGGAAGCAAATCTTCAAGTGTTTATTTACATTGTCATTTACCCAGCTTCATAAAGTGTTTTGTTGACATAAATGAGACCTTTGTTTACCCTATTTCAGGTAGGGGCAAAAATAAAAACTATGATAAAAACAACTATCTAATTACTTCACTATCCTAGAAAATCAGCAATTCTACCTAAGATTAGTAGGTTACATTAGTCCATTTCAAATGGTAATACAGTAAGAAAACAAGAAGTAAGTGCAGGGAATTGGTTATTAATTCTAGTTTGTTTTTCAGGGCCTTTTTTCATCTATATACAGACCATGCATAATTTACTTTGTATTTCTAGAACATCTATTCTCTCCATGTTCAAATGAAAGAGACAGTACAGTTCCCCAAAACTGAGATATTATTTGGCATTTGCCACTGTTCACCTCCAATTATTGCATAGACTTTTTTTTTTTTTTTTTTTTTTGGCCACACCACTGAGCTTGTGGGATCTTAGTTTCCCTACCAGGATTGAACCCGGGCCCTCAGCAGTGAAAGTGCAGAGTCCTAACCACTGGACCACCAGGGAATTCCCATATTTCGTATTCTTACTCTATGTCATCTTTCTTCTTTGGAAATAGAATCCTGCTCTAATAAAGAGTCTTCTCATGTAATCTGAGTGAAATCATTGGTCAGTTGATAGAAAGGTTCACAGAGATCCATCTACTACTCTCCTGTCTTTATGACTGAGGCCTCAGAAAGGAACCCTCATCCCCAATAGAAGAACCATAAGAACTGAAACTGGAAGGAGAGAAATGCACTAGAATCCTTCCTTGGGAAAATTGGGGCCAAGTTGTTAAACAAGGTCCAAGAATGTGGAACAAGGGAACACATTTTAGGTCCTGAGGAACAAAAAGCCCAGAACTGGTCCCAGTCCTTTAACCAGGCTCCAACTATAGTACAGCTGTAGACCATGCCTCACCAAATAAAGTCATGACACCACTAAACAGGATGTGTGAACCAAGAATCAACCAGAAGCAGAACAAGTAAAGCGTTTAGCAGAAAACAGGTAATACTTCTTTTGGCGCAAAATTAGGATATGACATTTGAAAGAATTAAGAGTTCTTTTTTTTTTTTTTTTTTGTGGTACGTGGGACTCTCACTGTTGTGGCCTCTCCCATTGCGGAGCACAGGCTCCGGATGCAGCCATGGCTCACGGGCCCAGCCGCGCCGTGGCATGTGGGATCTTCCCAGACTGGGGCACGAACCCGTGTCCCCTGCATCGGCAGGCGGACTCTCAACCATTGCGCCACCAGGGAAGCCCCAAGGGTTCTTTTTAATGCATCCACTGCCCCAGAGCCTTTTGTGCCTGTAAAGTTGAAGTACTCAGCACCATATAAACAAGGATCATCACAGAAAGAGCAATATATGCCAGAGTACCCTTTCTGTAAAATCACAGATCCAAAGTTATAGTGATGGGATAAGCCTGGTAGCTTACATGTTGGACAGGAAAGTACTGGCACAAAATAGGAATAAGGATGTGTCTTTAAAAAGAAAAGCACATATTTTGTAAATGTTGTAGTAGGCTGAACAATGGCCCCCAAAGATATCTAGGTCCTAATCCCTGGAGCCTGTGAATGTTTCTTTCTATGGCAGAAGAAACTTTACAGATGTGATTAAGATTCTTGTGATGGAGAGATTATCCTGACTTTTCTAGGTGGGACCTAAACATAATCACAACTGTCCTTATAGGAGTGGGGCAGAGAGACATTTGACGACGGAAGAGAAGGAAATGTGATGATGGAAACAAGAGAGCAGAGTTATTCGAGGAAGGAATCAAGTAAAGGAATGCAGGCAGCCTTCAAAAGCTAAAAAAGGCAAGGAAACTCATTCCCCCATAGCCTACTAAGGAAACCAACCCTGCTGACACTTTGACTTTTCACAGATTTCAGACTTTATGCCTCTAAAACAGTAAGAGAACAAACTTGTATTGTTTGAAGCCACTAAGGTTTGTAGCAACTTGTTACAGCAGAAAGGAAACACTAAGACAAATATATTCTGGGTTTAATTCAGGTAGCCAGAGACATAAGAAATACAATATAAGGCAGAAATGCAGTAGTAAATTCTCTAGTATTTAAAAGAACAAAGAGTCAACTGCAAACCTAAAGCATCATTCACCCAAAGTTCATTTTGACCAGTGCTTTGGCTTCTGAAGTCATGTCATAATGGCTATCGATCAGTAACATTCCAGCACTCTTCTGTACATATTCTCTTGGTACTGCAGGGGCTAGAAGCTTGGGAACTACATTTCTCAGAATCTCTTGCTAGTAGGATTCCATCTGAGATTCCATCAAAAACAAGCACTTGCATAAGATTTGGAAGGCAGTAAGGAGACAGAATCTACTCTTCCTCACACAGCATTTCAGACTTCTGCAGCCGTGGCATCAACAACAGCTTGCTTCTTGGACTTTATGGTCTACCATCAGGCTTCAGCTGGAATGTAGGCAGCAGCTGCCTACAATTTTCTCATTTCTCGAAGACCCCCCACTTCCTCTTTCTCTTCTTCTGGCCTTTCCTACAATTTTTTTTTTCTTTTTTTAATTGCAGTACGCGGGCCTCTCACTGTTGTGGCCTCTCCCGTTGCGGAGCACAGGCTCTGGACGCGCAGGCTCAGAGTCCATGGCTCACAGGCCCATCCGCTCCGCGGCATGTGGGATCCTCCTGGACCGGGGCACGAACCCCTGTCCCCTGCATTGGCAGGCGGACTCTCAACCACTGCGCCACCAGGGAAGCCCCTCCTACAATTTTTTAATCCAATTTTTATTGGATTATAGTTGATTTACAGTGTTGTGTTAGTTTCAGGTGTACAGCAAAGTGATTCAGTTATACCGGCCTTTCCTACAATTTTTTAAGTACTTAATTCCCTGAAAAAAATTATTTTCTCCTTGAAAATCTTGAAGACATCTAGGGTAACTTCTATTTTTCTCACTAAACCCTGATTGATATAAATGAGAATTTAGAAAAGGAAACTGTCCTGTTTTTTTAAATCTAGTTATGTTTCTCAGTTAAAGTAACTATAAAATACGTTGACATATTGTTTAAACTTCTAAAATATTTGCTAGTGCACAAGAATTCAGAATAAAAAGGGAGAAGTTTCTTTCATGAGTCTTGAGATTGACTACATGTGTGTAAAGAATGGTAAAGGCCGTATGCTAACATATATATATATATGGAATCTAAAAACAAAAAAAAAAGAATGGTTATGAAGAACCTAGGGGCAGGACAGGAATAAAGACGCAGACCTAAGAATGGACTTGAGGACACGGGGAGGGGGAAGGGTAAGCTGGGACGAAGAGAGAGAGTGGCATGGACTTATACACACTACCAAATGTAAAATAGACAGCTAGTGGGAAGCAGCCGCATAGCACAGGGAGATCAGCTCGGTGCTTTGTGACCACCTAGAGGGGTGGGATAGGGAGGGTGGGAAGGAGATGCAAGAGGGAGGAGATATGGGGATATATGTATATGTATAGCTGATTCACTTTGTTATAAAGCAGAAACTAACACACCATTGTAAAGCAATTATACTCCAATAAAGATGTTAAAAGAAAAAAGAACGGTAAAGAATAATATGGAAAGTATAGGGTTAGGGTATGTGAGTAGCAACAGGTTGAATATTCACCTTATAAATATTGTATTACACAGGCCCATGTGCACAAGTTTGTGATACTGGGTAGAAGGGAAAGCTGAGTCCTGGGTGAGGGAACAAGAAACCTTGAAGTGGCATCTTGCTTTTTTTCCTCTTCTCTTTAGTATTCTTTGATCACCTCTGAATAATTTGGGGTTTTTGATAGCTTGTTTCTATGCTATCTAATACTATGAGAATTAATCTCTTGTCCATATCCCTCATAGGTCTGTATCAAAGTTAGCTATCATTCTCCTAGTATAATATTTAGATCATATTACATACATAATGTATGTAATATGATCACCCTTTTAAAGTACATAATTCAGAAGTTGGTAGCATATTCAGAGTTGTGCAACCATCACCACTGTCTAATTTCAGAACATTTTCATCACCATAAAAAAATATTTTGCACCCATTAGCAGACTCTCCTCATCCCACCCTATCCCACCCCTTGGCAACTACCTATCTACTTTTGGTCTCAATGGATTTGCCTATTCTGAACATTTCATGTAAACAGAATCATATAATGTGTACCCATTTGTGATTGGCTTCTTTCACTTAGCATAATGTTTTCAAGGTTCTTCCATGATGTAGCATGTATCAACACTTTATTCTTTATTATTGTGAAATAATATTCCATTGTACAGATATATCACATTTTGTTTATCCACTCATCAATTTATGGATATTTGAGTTGTTTCCATTTTTTCAGCTATTATGAATAACGCTGCTGTGAACATTAGTGTACTGGTTTTTATGTAGACATATGTCTTCAATTCTCTTAGGTATATACCTAGGAGTAGATTGCTGCATCATAAGTTAACTCTAAGTTTAACATTTTGAGGAATTGCCAAACAGTTTTCCAGAATAGCTGTAACATTTTACAATCCCACTAACAATGTATGAGGGTTTCGATTTCTTCACATCTTTGCCAACACTTATTATTTTCCTTTTTAAATTATTATTATTATAGGCATCCTAGTGAGTGAGAAGTGGTATCTCACTGTAGTTTCGATTTGCATTTCCCTAATGATTAATGACATTGAGCACCTTCTCATGTTCTTATTGGATATTTGTATATATTCTTTGGAAAAATATCTTTTCAAATCCTTTACTAATTTTTTGGGGGGTTATTTGCCATTTCATTTTAAGTTATAGGAGATAATTTTATATTATGGATACTAGTCCCTGTATCAAAATAGGATTTGCAAATATTTCCCCCCATTCTATGGGTTATCTTTTTAATTTCTTGATGGTGCCCTTTGAAGCACAAAAGCTTTTAATATTGGTGAAGTTCAATTTGTCTTTTTCTTTTGTCACCTGTACTTTTGGTGTCATATTTAAGAAACCATTACTTAATCCAAGGACATAAATATTTACTCATATGATTTCTTCTAAGAATTTTATAGTTTTAGCTCTTACATTTAGGCCTTTGATCCATTTGGAGTTAAATTTAGTATATGGTGTGATGTAGTTTTACTTCTTCCTTTCCGATCTGGATATCATTTGTTTATTCATTTGCTCATTCATTCATTCATTTTTAGGATACAAAGTGCGCTTTAAATATTTCTTTGGGGCTGTGGACACCACACTTTAACTCAATTAAGAAAAACATTTTTACAGTCCAGAGATCTTTTATTTTTTTTAGACCTGTCATGCCATGAATTCATTGGGTTTCAGCCGCTCAGGCCCTTTCTATTGGTTCTTACAAAGTGTGCTTCTCTAGGGAATTCTCTGTCAGTCCAGTGGTTAGGACTCGGTGCTTTCACTGCCGTCAAACTAAGACTCCACAAGCCACGCAGTGTGTGCTTCTCTAGGTGGAGCAGGCTGGTGCTTCAGTTGAACCCAAGTACATTTCTCTTTGGTTTCCTTCTTTTTCTGATCATTCTCCTTCACATGTTCCAGGAAGCCATTCAGCTCTTAGAGCGCTTAACATGCTCAATATGTACATTAATTCTCTTGGCAAAAATCTTGCCCTTAACTTGTCTGTTTACAACAATGCCAACAGCATGCTGGGGACACATGTTATAGATTCTTCCAGTTTTGCCATGATAACATTTGTGGGGCATTCCTTTTTAAACAGTGCCCATTCCCTTGATGTCTAACAATGTCACCTTTCTTATAGATTAACATGTATGTGGCCAAAGGAACAACTCCATATTTTCTAAAAGACCTAGAGAACATATAGCAGGTGCCTCTCCTCTTTCCTTCTGTGTTGGTCATGTTGGCAAATTACTGGAAAATGGCAGTTCTGGCCAAAAGGCTAGATGTCTTTTATTTCTTTTTCTTGCCTAATTACCTTGCCTAGAACTTCCAATCCAATGTCAAATTAAAATGACAAGAGCAGGAACTTCCCTGGTGGTCCAGTGGGTAAGACTTCATGCTCCCAATGCAGGGGGCCTGGGTTCGATCCCCAGTTGGGGAAAGAGATCCTGCATGCATGCTGCAACTAAGAGTCCCCATTCCGCAACTAAGAAGTCCACATGCCTGCAACTAAAGATCCCGCATGCTGCAACTAAGACCTGGCACAGCCAAAATAAATAATAAATAAATAAATAAATATTTTTTAAATATATTAAAAAAAGGAAATGACAAGGGAAGACATTCTTGTCTTGCTTATGACCTTAAGGGGAACGTGTTCAGCATTTTGCCATTACATATGATGTTAGCTGTGGGTTCTTCATGGTTATCCTTTATCTGTTTAAGGAAATACCCCTTTAATCCTATTTTTTTGGATTTTTTACTGGATTTTTGTCAAAATGTTTTTCTCCATCTAGAGAGTTGATTAGTGGGTTTTGTTCTTTATTCTATTAATGCATTATAATTCATTGATTTCAGATATTAAACCAACTTTGCATTCCTGAGATAATCCCTCTTGGTCATGTTGTATGATTTTTTTTTATATTACTGGATTCAATTTGCTAGTATTTTGCTGAGCATTTATGTATCTATATCCACATGGGATATCAGTCTTTGTTTTCTTTTTTCTGTGTCTCCATCCAGTTTTAGCACCAGGATGATACCAGCGTCACAAAATGAGTTGGAAAGTATACTGGTTTCCTATAGCTGCTGTTAAAAATTATCACAACACAGGTGGCTTAAAACAACAAAAACTTACTCTCCTAAACTTCTGGAGGTCAAAAGTCCAAAAGCAGTTTTGCTGAGTTAAAATCAAGATGTTGGCAGGGCTATGCTCACTCTGGGAACTCTAAAGGAAAATCCATTCCCCACCTCTTTCAGCTTCAAGTAGTTACCAGTATTCTTTGACTTGTGGCTGGCACCATTCTAATCTCTGCCTCTATCGTCACATAGACTTCTCCTCTTCTGTTTAAATTCTCCCTCCCTCTTCCTCTCTTTTATGAAGACATTTATGACTGCATTGGGCTGACATAATCTAGAATAATCTCTACCTTGGTGTCAGGATTCCTAACTTAATCATATCTGTAAAGACTTCACCTGAAAGGTAACATTTATAGGTTCCAAGGATTAGGACATGAATATCTTGTGGCGGGGGCGGGGGAGGTGCTATTTTTTAGCCTACCACAGAAAGTGTTCGCTCTTCTTCTATATTTTAATTTGTAAGGGAGTGGTACTCATTCCTTTTAAACATTTGGCAGAATTCACCAGTGAAGCCACATGAGTCTGAACTTTTCTTTGTGGAAAGTTTTTAAATTAAATGTCTAATCACTTGTTATAAGTATTTTCCAATTTTCTTTCTCTTGAGTCAGTTCAGTAATTTGTGTCTTTTTAAGAATTTGTCCATTTCGTCTATGCTATCTAGTTTTTGTTGGGATATAGTCATTTACATATTCCCTTATAATCATTTCATTTCCTTAAGGTCAGTAGTGACTTCTCTTTCATATCTGGCTTTAGTAATTTGAGTCTGGTGTTTTTTTTCTTGGTCAGTCTAGCTAAAGGTTGTCAATTTTCTTGATCTTTATAAAAAAAATTCCGTTTCATTGATTTCTCTATTAGATTTCTATTCTCTACTTCTTTTATTTCTAAATCTCTAATCTTTATCATTTCCCTTACCAGTGCCCTTTATTTCTTCATGTGGATTCAAGTTAGTTTCCAGGGTCCTTTTGTTTAACCTAAAGCAGAGGTCCCCAACCCCTGGGCCGCAGAGCAGGAGGTAAGCAGCGGGCAAGCGAGTGAAGCTTCATCTGTATTTACAGCCACTCCCCATCACTCACATTATTGCCTGAGCTCCACCTCCTGTCAGATCAGCGGCGACATTAGATTCTCATAGGAGTGAGAACCTTACTGTGAACTGCACATGTGAGGGCTCTAGGTTGCACACTCCTTATGAGAATCTAATGCCTGATGATCTGAGGTGGAGCTGAGGCGGTGATGCTAGCGCTGGGGAGTGGCTGCAAATACAGATTATCATTAGTAGCTTATCATTGACTGCAAAGAGACCATAATAAATCAATAGTTTGCAGAGCCATATCAAAACCCTATCAGTGAGTGGCAAGTGAAAACAAGCTCAGGGCTCCCACTGATTCTGCAGGATGGTGAGTTATATAATTATTTCATTATATATTACAATGTAATAATAATAGAAATAAAGAGCACAATGAATGTAATGTGCTTGAATCATCCCGAAACCATCCACCCACCTCCAGTCCATGGAAAAATTGTCTTCCATGAAACCAGTCCCTGCTGCCAAAAAGGTTGGGGACTGCTGACCTAAAGGATCCCCTTAGTATTTTTGGTATGACAGGCTTGCTAGCAACAAGTTCTCTCAGTATTTATTTCACCACTTTGAATATGTCATACCACTGCCTCTTGGCCTCCCTGGTTTCTTCTAAGAAATAAGCTGTTATTCATATTGAACACCTCTTGTGTGTGATGAGCTGCTTCTCTCACTACTTTCAGTAGTCTCTCTTTGTGTTTGTCTTGCAACAGTTTGATTAGGATGTGTCTAGATGTGGATCTCCTTGATTTGCTCCACTTGGACCGTGTTAAACTTTTTGGATGTGGAGATTAGTAATTTTTATCAATTTGGTAAGTTTTTGGACATTATTTCCTTAAACATTCTTTCAGCCCCTTTTTTCTTCTCCTTTCCTTCTGGTACTCCCATTATGCATTTGTTGATATATTGATACTTCATGGTCTCCCCATATCTCTGAAGCTCTATTTATTCTTTTTTTTTTTCTTTCTGTTTGTCAGACTATAAAATCTCAGTTGACCTGTTTCCAAATTTTCTGATTCTTTCTTCTGCCAGGTCAAATCTGCTGTTGAGCTCAAGTGATTTTTTTTTTTTTAATTTCAATTATTGTACTTTTCAACTCCAGATATTCTATTCCATTTTTATAATTTCTACCTCTTCATTGATATTCTCTTTGTGACAAGACATTACTCCCATACTTTTCTTTAATTCTGTAGACAAAGTTTCCTTTAGTGCTTTGAACATATTTATAACAACTGATTTAAAGTCTGTCTAGTAATTTATGGTGTTCTAATAATATCTGAGCTTCCTCAGAGTCAGTTACTATTGATTTGTTATCCCCCTGTTCATGGGCCATACTTTCCTTTTCTTTGCATGCCTTGAAATAACATATTATGGCAAAAACTAAATATTTTAAATAATATGGCAACTCTGAAAATCAGATCTTCTCCCCAAGGTTTTTTGCTGTTGCTGTTTGTTTAACAGGTTTCCTGGACTAATTCTATAAAATCTGTATTGTTTGTCAGGTGTGGACACTGATGTCTCTGCTCAGTTAGCTTTGGATCAGCTAACAATTGGATAGAGATTTTCTTAAATGTCTAGAACCAATAAGTCTCCTAGCATTTGCTAAGGGGTTCTGTGTGGGTTATGCCTTCAATGCCAGGCAGGTAGTTTACTACCTTAGTCTTCACTTCCTGCTTGAGCAGAACTTCAGGTCAACCAGAAGTGAGACATAAGAGCCTTCTCAGGTTATTCCTAGACATGCACACAGCTTTGCATGTGTGTGGCCTTCTAGATTCCTAGGAATATGTCAGATCCTTTTAAAGACCCCTATGAACATCTCATTACCCAGCTTTTCCTTTTAAGTTTTTGACCAGGTTCCTGTGTGGCCCAAATATTATCACCACATCAGGCAGCTGCAATTCTAAATAATTGTCATTGATTATATTCAACAAATGCTTCAGAGGAAAAGGCTGTTAGCATTGAACCAGTTAGGTCATATAAAGACAAGCCCTGCCAAGGAGGTTTCCAGGGAGCTGACAGACAAGCCATATGATGACAATTATCTGGGAATGGGGTTTTTTAAGAATCTTCAAACCTGTGCTGTCTCTCCCAGTAACTACTAGGCTGCTGTTGATTCTCTTGGCTACCATGATTTCAAGGCCAGTTAGAGGGGGATAGGATATGGCAAAATCAAAACAACACAAAGCTCGCTGTTCTTACCAACATTTAAACATTTTTCTTGAATAAATGGTCCTCAAATTATTGCAAGCCTTTGATTAAGGCTTTGATAATTTTTGTCAATGTTCTCATTGTTTTTTATAGAGGAGTGGATTTTCAAGGGTTCTTACTCCACTAATGTGGAAGTGATCTCCTAGATCATATTATATTAAAAGACCATCTCTTTCCTTCCTGACCCTAAGTTACATCACTAGGCCCCCTCCTATTCTCTTTGGCTTAGGAGGTAGTACCAAGCCCTTTCATCCCGTTGTGATCCTTGATATTCTGGTTTTTGATTTTACCATATTAGGTGGGGAAAAAGCAATTCAAACACACTTGGTTTTGATCTCTCTTATTTCTCAGCAGTGAAAAAGTAAATACAGATAGGAAGAGGAAAAGGAAAAACTAAATTCAAATAGCTTTTCCTCTGCTATAGCTTTGGGACTTGTTTTTAATGAAAACTTGCCCAAAAGAGTTTCATTTACATCACGGACTTTCTCTTATCAGCCCCAAAGTGTAATTGGGTCAAACTTTGTATCTATAATTATACATAATATACCTAACATAAATAGTAAGCACAGGCAGGGTTAAACTGGAACATACCTAAGGACCTGATGAAACAGGGTTGGGGGGGGCGAGTTAGAATAGAATAGAATCCAATGACATGAAAATTGGGTACTTTACATTTTGCATCAGTTCAAAAATAAACTACAACAGTAAGCCTAACAGTTTGATGTTGCCTACCTATATCTTATCACATCCATGTCAGCATTGTTTAATTTACTGCATACTTGTATAACCTTATTTTTGTGAGGCTGTACTGCACATAGTATTCTCTTAAACCTGCAAAATATAAAGCACTGTGTTTCTGTGTATGTCAGCACCACCAAAAGCTAGAAAAGAGAGCCTGTCCTGACTTTATATTATTCACTAAGACTAATTCGGCACAGGATATAGACAAACAAAGGCAGGCTGAGTTCATTTCATATCACCTTTCAAGACGGAACAAAGAAACTGGTTTTTGTTATTCAGCTGAGGAAAGATGGTATGATCATCACTAGGGAATATGAATGAAGCAAAATGATGCTATCTTGGCATTATCAATTTTTACCTAGATGAATGCATGAATATAGCTTCCAAAAGAAAACAGATAACCAGTTCTATAGTTAACCCTAAATACATATTAAAATTAAAGATATTTTGGCTATACAATGTAAAACATTTCTAATGATTGCTAATTATAGTGATTCATACAACTTTAAAATGTCCATAGAAAACACCATAAACCACCCTTTCGATTTGTGCTTCTGTCTACTAAATGCATGGCTTATTTGTCTTATTAGATCTTTTGCTTATTCACAATTCTATTTGCAGCTAATTCTTTCTTTTTTCAAATTTCAAATCATGAATTTGTACTAAACACTATGAAGTGCGCAATACTGTGTTAGATACCCCCCAGAGGAAATTATAAGGTAAGCTTTCTTTCATCAAGGAAACTAACTTCAATGTGGAGATAAGATGGTAGCAATGGGGGAAGGAAGATAATTTATTCTATGTATTAACACTTAACACAAAAATCTTAAAATGCTGACCCAGGACATTTGTAACCAAAAAAAAAAAAAAAAAAAATCAAACCACTATTGGCATTTTCCTGTCCCTAATCTCTAAGAGTGACCTTCTGTCTGACTCTCAATTATATACATTAGAAGTTAACCATTCCTGGGCTTCCCTGGTGGCGCAGTGGTTGAGAGTCCGCCTGCCGATGCAGGGGACACGGGTTCGTGCCCTGGTCCAGGAAGATCCCGCATGCCACGGAGCAGCTAGGCCCGTGAGCCATGGCTGCTGAGCCTGTGCGTCCAGAGCCTGTGCTCCGCAACGGGAGAGGCCACAACAGTGAGAGGCCCACGTACCACAAAAAAAAAAAAAAAAAAAAAAGAAGTTAACCATTCCTGAGGATAGATACAGTTCAGGTAATGTTTATTAAAATACACAGCACCTAGTTTCTGAACATAACTCTCACTCAAGCACTGTCAGTTAATACTTGAAAAGCCACTAAAAAAGAGACCCCAGGCCCAAGGAGGGCACTGCTGTAAGCAACGGTCCAAAGATGAAAAAGGATCCTTTATAAAATGTTGCTTGAAGGACAGAATCTCACTTATAATATAGACTTTTTTCTTGACATCTAAGAAAGCTGAGGAAGAAAATATTTATACACAGAGAGGTAAGATTTTTAGGACAGGCCATTATTTGAAAGAAGTGCATTCATATGTGAAATACAAAGCATTCTATTGGCTTATGACATAGTAGATGAAACTATAACAACATAAGAAACCTGGAAAAAAAATTAAGACGGAAAAGAAATGAAAAGCACCAACAAAGATTTACAGTTGAAAGGACTTGATATAGAAGTATTTAGGATGATATAAAGGCAGAAAGAGTAAAAGGCACTGTAAAACATTCCATTTCATCCCATTTGCAGCCTCCTTTCTTCTTTTGCTTTGCTCAGGAGTAAATCGAAGCCAAACTTTCTCATCTAATTACATGCCAGGTTAAAGGCCCATTCTGTGGAGTCACCCATTCAAATTTTACTATTCATACAAACCACCTGGGCATTTTGTGAAAATGCAGATTCTGATTCAATAGCACTGGGTTGGGGCCCCCACGTGCTGCTGATCTGCAGGCCCCCACTTCATGTAGGGAGATATAGAAGACTCCCTCAGTAGAGGAAACCTTAATTATCAGCCTAGTTAACGTTGAGAATTTCCCAATATCAAAGGAGGAGCAGCATTACAACATCGTGATTTTGATCTCAATCAAAAGATGATAAAATATAATTTAAAAAGATAAATCATGTGACATTACAGACTCATTGATTTATTAATTTCACAAACAATTATTGAGCACCTACTTACTTTGTGCCATGCACAGTTCTACACTCTAAGGATAAATCTAAACCAAATCAAAGTCCTGTCCTCAGAATGACACATATTTTAGTGGGGGGAACACATTAAAAGCAAATAAATACACAACACAAAGCTAGATGGTGAAAAATAAAAGCAAGGTAAAGAAATGGTGATAGAAGGGTAGGTGGTTTTATTTTGCCAAGAAAGACCTCTTTAGTTTTTCACCCTGTGAGTCTAATCCAACTTTCCTTTCTTTGGGGGAAGTACCAGTCAAACTATACCACTCCTTCCCAATTCACTTCTACTAACCTTACAACAAGAGTAAAAAAAAAATCATCCAAACTCTCCAGCTGTGTAGAACTAACCAAGTCATGAGTATCTAGCCACACAAGGTAGAGCTTGCCAAGTTTTACTAAGTATCAATATATATCCCTATCCCAAAGCCAGGCTGGAGCACCAAGAAGAAAGATCAAAGGAATGATTCCGCCTTTCAAGTTTCACCAGCCATTGTCCCAACATACTCCTGACTCAATACGACACTTAACTCTTAATTTCTCCAGCTGGCTCAAGAGACTTGGAGGCTTTATATAGATTAAAAATAGAGACAGGAAAACAAAGTCTACAATCCAATACACTTTATAAGCCTTCATTTCTATTGCTTTGTCTCATCTGTTTACAGTATACTGTTTATGTATCCATTTATTTATATTTGTACAAGACATCCCACAATACACTTTAATTCATGCTTTCCTGATATGAGAACTCAATATATAGAAACATAACTCAATAACTTTCCCTGCCCACCCCACCCCGCAGAGATGCCCTGGGAAAAATACCATATTCTGAGAGCTGCACGGTTTATATCTCTATTTGTCAGAGCTAACTGTAAACTGCAAAAATGTCCATACTCTTTCCTTGCTATCTCTTAACATGGATGAGAATCCACAATATGGTATGTATCTTCAACCAAAGAACAAATAATCCCAAGGGCAGGAAGCCTTTGGTTTTGTTTGTACCTGTCTAATTTGACTTATGCAGAATTATGCCCCCTCCCACCACAACATTTTAATAAGTGTTTACACATTACCATTCCCCAAAGACTCAGCTGATAAAACTCTGCCTTGGAACTAATTATGTACTTCAAGACAATCTTACTCGTGAATACACTCTGAGATAGAAACTGCAAATCCTGATGCTTAAATGAGTTCAGAGCTCCTCCTTGTGGATTCTATCTGTGAATGTTCCTCCTTCCTAAATACTGATCAATTTATCAGAGGAAAAATAATCTAAACAGTACCTTTGTAAAGAGAGCCTCAATATGGGAACACATGTGTGCAAAATTGAAATGTCTGTCTAAAGTATAAATTATACTGATAAATGAATGTTCCTTGATAACATTTAATTTTGGATTATATCCTGTTGTTGGTTCACTGTCTTGATGTATCAATGTTCAATGAATAACCTTTTCGCATATGCTAATTTAGTGGATACTATGGGGTTCAGAGACAATGAATGGCACATAGCCTTTCACGAGGAGTGATACAGTGTTATGCTATCCTTCCAATTCTTAGAGGATTTACTAGCTTGATCTTAAACACTATACTACATAACAGCCACATCTCAGGGATTGCATGAAAGGCCGCCTCCATGGGCGTGTGACCAGTACAGTAGCACAGAGGCACACATCCAGAAGGGTCCCCTGTTTGGAGTTCAAGGCACTGCAGTCTTTGTCTTAAAGTTCTTAATAATTTTATCTTTGAATTTGTATTGCATAAGTGAAGTCCAATGGGACAATGCAGCACAAGCCTGGGGATCTAGAGGCCTGGCTCAGGGGCAGTACTGCTGCCCCCTGCCTCCCTGGGATGGGTTCTCAGCTGCCCATCTCCTGACTCCATGGTGTTCTGGGTCCCACTCAACCTCCCAGTGGGCCAGGGTGTGGGCATGGGGGGCTTCAGGGTGATGCGTACAAGAGGGCATACACCCTTTTCTCAGGGAAGGGCATGGTGGTGGCCATCCCCTTTCCAGGCTGGCAGCATCACAGCAAGCTTAGCAGGAGACAAGAAGGGCAACCTTCTCATTCACCCCTTATGCAGGCACCTAGCACATCCCAGTGTGACACATACAATCACTTAGGAATCACCTGTCCACTGCTGGTTAAGGTAGCAATCCCATGGGAAAGGGAGGTTGATCTCCCATGGAGGTCTAGTGCTCACAATAAGGAGAGCCTGGCAGCCAGTAGTGCGGTCCCAGGCACCTGTGAGGATCTGCACTCAACCAACAAGTATCCCCATGCTCAAGGGACTGTGACATTAAGTAGCAAGAAAAAGACACGATGACAGGTCAAGAGAGACTGCAGAAGGGGAAAGTTTTATATTTTAGTACCTCCAATGGCACTTTTTACTTGGGTTTTTTTCTTTTTTTTTGGCGGGGGGAGGAACCACGCCTCACGGCTCGCAGGGTCCATAGTTCCCAGACCAGGGATCAAACCCCCGCCCTTGGCAGTGAAAGCGTGGAGTCCTAACCACTGGACCACCAGGGAATTCCCTTTTCTTGCTTTTAAACAAGGGCTCCTTCACATTTTCATCTTGCACTGGGTCCTGCTGATTATGTGCCCATAGTAAATTTTGCTTGTGTCCCCACAAAATTCATATGTTGAAGCCCTAACATCCTCTGTGATGGTATTTGGAGATGAGGCCTTTGGGGTGATTAGGTTTAAATTAGGTCCCACCCTCACGATGAGATTAATGTCCTTATAAGAATAGGAAGACTGAGAGAAAGGCCATGTGAACACACAACAAGGCAGTGATTTTCTGTAAGACGGGGAGCAGCTCTCCCTGGGAACCAAATTTGCCGGCACCCTGATCTTGAACTTCCCAACTTCCAGAACTGAGAAATAAATACCTTTTGTTTAAGCTGCCTGGTCTATAACATTTTGTTAGAGCAGTCTGAGCTAAGACACCAGCCCTGAAAATACACTTTAACCAAAATGTTTTCAAAATTTTTCCAAAATTCCACATCTTTTCACTGTTGAATTATTTGTCTAACTGGATGTAGAGAAGCTATTAAAGATTAAGAGTGTATGAAAAGAATGATTCCTTGTTAGCCAACCCAGTGGATGTGTTCTGTAGCTCAACTTCACAAGATTTAACTTTAGCTTCAGAAACCACCTTTGTAGTTTTTGATAAAATATTTCATGGGGTAGGGCCAGTTGCACATGAAGAGGCCACCACTCAAACACTTATAGGTGACTTAATCCTTTCTTGAAAAGGTTGCAATTATGAATCCTCATTTGTATGTAACAGAAGTGTTAGCACTGAGGATAAATACCCTAACTGGTTGAGGCTTTTTAGCCTGCATTTTCTTCTAAATAATTGAGAAAGATTTTATAAAAGGTACAGATTAAAATCTGGAATATGAGGTCATGTTTCTAGAGTACTATGGAAATAAGATATTGGAGAAAGCTTAAACAAATGGCTTACAGATAAAAGACTTCTGAGGAGTACAGAAAGAACAGGAAAGTGTATCTTGGGATATGAAGAAAATAATATTGACAAATGTTGACTGCAACTAACACATTAATAAAGAAGAGGAAAACAGAGAACCACTGAAGGATTTAAGGGATTAAAATAATCATAACTGTCACATAATCTCAGTGACAAGATGGCTGGCAATCCATTTAGTATTGAATGAAAAGAGATTAACGAAGTGAAAATGATGCAGGGTATGACTCTAAGCTAATGTGATAAGATTGAATTCTAGAAGCCACAAAGGAAAATCAGTTCCATTGGTCTATAGCCACATTTTATATATCATGTGAGGTCAGAAATGACCAGGGACTGGAGAATTAACATGGCAATATAGATTAAGAAGTGGAAAACCCCTATCTGATCAAGATCTAAGGACTGAGTGCACAGAGGGCATAAATAAAAAGTTAACACTGATTCTGAGGTGCAATGTCAGAGGAACAGTGGTGCCACTGAGGCACTGAGGAGACAAGCTTCTAAGAGAGATGAAGGAAAAGCTTGAGGGAGCAGAAACAGTTCTTCCCAGTGAGTGAAACTTTAGCTGAGCAGGAGAGAGTTCAGGGCCCTAGCAGCAGACCTGTTGATTTTCCACATGCAGATGAATGGGAGGCCTCCTAAAACAAAATAACAGGCATGAGCCTGCATTCATGTATTCATGCATTCATGCCTGGACTCCTACAGCAAAAAATCCTTCCAGATGAAGGGCACTGACCCCACACCCAGAAGCTCTAACTTTCCCACTGGTAAATGGTGCAGAATGAGGAGCGCTTAGCACCATCAGTCATTCTTTAAACACAGAGACTATCATTCACATCTAACAAATAAAATGTAAAAGCCTTTACAAGACTGAGGAAAAGTGCTGTAGTGTTTTCTACCAAGTAGACAAATAATAAATCTCTCACTTCTTCCCTCAATTCCTCTGAGTTCTTAAAATTCTCTTTAAATATATTGTTTAATCTAAACTGACATTTTTTAGCAAGAAATGGGGAGAATTGGGAGAATACACTAGACATATTAGTCACATAAACCTTTGCCAAGGTTCACAGTTAAATGGGAATTAAAAGTGGGCAATGTGTAAGGAGACACATTTAAGGTATTAGTCACAACTGGTAGTTACTATGTCTGTAAGAAGTGTGTCTACAGATATAATATTTACTGATGAGTCTACCAACTTCAAATAATTTGAAATTACTGTTATTCATTATAGTTTGATTTTCTTCTCAATTTTATAGTTTTAGGATATTGTATTATATTTTTTACCACACAAACTTTTAATTCTTTTCCTGGAAGAAATTTTCTTCCTGTTTCTTAAATGTTCCTTAATTTATTGAGGTTACCAGGACCTGTGTGTTAACTGAGAACTTAATCATCAGTCTAGTCTCTCAACCTCTGAATTGTTTCAGGGGAAGTGAG
This sequence comes from Lagenorhynchus albirostris, assembly GCF_949774975.1. Taxonomy (NCBI): domain Eukaryota; kingdom Metazoa; phylum Chordata; class Mammalia; order Artiodactyla; family Delphinidae; genus Lagenorhynchus; species Lagenorhynchus albirostris. The sequence goes on from NC_083107.1 coordinate 62,730,965, forward strand.
TACTAAGAAACCAGGTTCCTCACTATTTATTTCAATTCTCAATTCCATTTGCCACAGAAGGTAGAGAATCTACTGCTCTGCATTTTAAAAGTTTTACTTTCTGACAAATTTTGAAATCCTGAGTATTCTCTTATTTGAAATAGTCACCTTCTAAATTCCTATAGCTAAATGGAAGGGTAATCATTGATTCTGATACTATTCAAGGTCACCCACCCTTTAGGTTATTCAGTACCCTTAAATGGTACAGTCCAAAGGATGCTATTTTTTTTTTAAGGAAGAGAAACGATGTGCAGCTTTTCCAGAATGTCCTATCTCAAAGCACAATTTAGAGCAAGGTTTCTGAACATTTTTGTATTACAGACCTCTTTGGTGGTCTGGTGTAAAACTTATGAACTGCTTGTCAGAATAATATTTCTAAATGCATAAAGTAAAATATATAGGATTATAAAGGACAATAATTATACTAAAATATGGTAATTAAAATATTTCTAAACTATTATAGAGTAACTCATTTATTAACATCTTAAGATCTAACAGTCTAATAATCACCATAACTTTAAAGTAGTGATGAATAAGAAAAATATTTCAAGATGCTACAACTGTAATGTGATATGAAGATAACTGTTATTTCTGTTGATGTCGAAAGCACGGGCTCTGATAATACTTCCATAATTTGTTGTCTACATTTGTAATTAGAGAAAATGCTAAATTTTAGTTAACTGTAGTTTTTCCACTCAAAGTTCCTAGACCCCTATTTTCTATCCATGAACACTCAAGGGTCCATGGACCAGGTTAAGAACCCCTAAATTAGAGGGACTTAGCTTAAAGAAAAAATGTAATATTATCTTACTTACTGTATTATAACTCACTATAAGTACATTTCCCAGTATTTAAATAACTGTAGTGACTTTACTGATGATATATTTAATTGCTGATTTTAATACAAATATAGAATTATCTTTTCCATTCAAGCCTTTGAACTCTCCATATGTAATTCATACTTTGGTGATCTGGAGATTCATTCTGTTATAACAATACTATAAAGTGAACTCTATATGAAGCAGGTTCATCTTGGATTACTTCCAAGGATACTTAGGTATCAAAATGGCTTGCTTTCAAATGGCCCAACTCCAAGGTAGATTCCAGAGCATGAACTCCATGGAAATAGTACAAGGAGGCTTCCATGTAGCTGCTCCATTAAATCAAATCTGCTTCTAATTGCATAGTGCATAATGTTTAGACTTTCCCAGATTAGTGGTTGATTTCCTGGCAAAACTTTGTAAACACCAAATAATCAATAAATTGCCATCTATAAATCAGGAAATTTTAAATGCATACCAAATGCAATTTCCTTCTCATAAGCACCAAAATGTGTTTCTGAAAGGAGCTCATTTTCAAATACAAAATATAGCATGTTGTGATGCACAATTTTCCATGCATACAAACTGCTAGAAGACTACTAATTGATTACCTTACTTATTTATTTTGCAAGGAGCTTACCATAAATCCTAATAGTGAAAATTTACTTCCTCACTTTAGACCAAGCTACACTATTAATCAAGTTGGCATAGTTTGAGTTGAAAAACAAAATATTTCAGTGAGCAGTTGTTTAATGGAGAAGAAAATTTCAGTGTATTTTTCCAAGTATGATCATTTATGTAACAGTACCATCTAGTGGATTCTCTTCCACAACACAGGAAACTAACAAACTGTGCTCTGATTCAGGGAAAGTTTAAGTTTCTTTCTAAAAAGATATTGTTGTATGTATATTTAGTAGACTTCTTACAACCTCAACAAAAGAATCTAAGCAGAAATTAATAATAAAAGTTCTATTTATTAGGCCTGGGATAGCTAGGACAGCTTACACTTACTGTAAGTTATAATTATTTGTTATGACAAAGGTTATAATTAACTTTAGACACTTTAGCAAACAACCCACATCTCTTTAACTCAAATATTTACCACAGAATGCGGAATAAAAATGACCATAGTATAGGTACTACACTGAATCCATTCTAATGTGTCATTCATTTTAAAGCTAATCATTTACAAGCTTTAGTACTACATTAATAGAAACTGATTTCTTGTGAGACACTTCACAGCTAACTGTGATGTATCTCTTTGTCAACACTGCAGTTAGGAACCACTTGTGTTGTTGCAGGAAAGAAAGTGGGGCCGGAGAGGACGGTCACATCCCAGGTCCCAGACGAGTCCCTGGGACGCCACCAAGTGTCAGTTCTTAGCTTCGAGCAGGAAAGAATTCAAGAGTGAGCCATAGTAAAGTGATAGGTTTATTCAAGGAGATACACACTCCATAGACAGAGTGCGGGCCATCTCGGAAGGCGAGAGGCTATGGGAGAAACACTACAAAGAGAGAGTGTGGGCCATCTCCGAAGGCGAGAGAGGTGCCAGGGTACGGGGGTGTCGGTTTTTTATAGGGGTGGGTAATTTCACAGGCTAATGAGTAGGAGGCTTATTCCAACTATTTTGGGGAAGGAGGCAAGAGATTTCCAGGAATGGACCACCACCCACTTTTTGGCCTTTTATGGAATGGCCTCAGAACTGTCTTAGTGCCTGGGAGTGTGTCATTTAGCCTGCTGATGTATTACAGTGAGTGTATACTGAGGCTCAAGGTCTAGTGGAAGTCAGTCGTCTGCCATCTTGGAGCTAGTTGGTTCTAACTAGTTTTTGTCATGTCCTCAATGGCTGTCATTCTTTTAAAGGTTGTGCCCTGCCCCCTTCCTGTCTCAGTGTGGCATACATAGGTACTCAATTTTATTTTAATTAATTAATTTATTTTTGACTGCATTGGGTCTTCGTTGCTGCGTGCGGGCTTTCTCTAGTTGTGGCGAGCAAGGGCTACTCTTCGTTGCAGTGCACGGGCTTCTCACTGCAGTGGCTTCTCTTGTTGCAGAGTGCAGGATCTAGGCGCGTGGACTTCAGTAGTTGTGGTCCGCAGGCTCTAGAGTGCAGGCTCAGGAGTTGTGGTGCACAGGCTTAGTTGCTCTGCGGCATGTGGGATCTTCCCGGACCAGGGCTCAAACCCATGTCCCCTGCATTGGCAAGGGGATTCTTAACCACTGCACCACCAGGGAAGTTCCAGGTACTCACATTTTAATTTTATTTGATGAAAATTATAATTTTACTTAATGTGAATCTTCAAGTGTGTGAGAGAGGGAAAGAGGGATGGAAGGAGTAAACAAATGACTTTGTCATCTAGTCAAATGGTTCAACATCTCCAGGCACTGGGAAGTTGCTAACTTCTGAGGCAGGGCCCATTATAATATTAGAAACTTTTTTTGTATTTTATTTACAATATTGTTAGCCTCAGGTGTACAGCAAAATGATTCAGGTTCATTTTTTTCAGATTATATTCCATTATAGGTTATTATAAGATACTGAATACAATTCCCTGTGCTATAAAGTAAATCCTTGTTGCTTATCTATTTTATGTACAGTAGTTTGTATCTGTTAATCCCATATACCTAATTTGTCCCTCCCTCCCTCTCCCTCACCTTTGGTAACCATAAATTTGTTTCCTATGTCTGTGAGTCTGTCTGTGAGAAACTTACTTCTTGAATTGAACCAAATTTAATTTTCCCTTGAAGCTTCTTACCACCCAATGGTGCATGTTCTACTTTCTGCAGCCACATAGAATTGCTTCTTTCCTGCTTACATGTGACAGTCCTAAAAATATCTGAAGAGTTACCACATTTTTTTCTCTTCAAACTAAACATTTCCAGTTCTTTCAATTGTATCTCTCACAATGTGATTTTTCAATCTTCACACTACCCTGCTATCCTCCTCTACTTTTCTTGCATTTGTTTCCTTTCTTTGATGCCTCTCCTACACCTAGCATTCCCACTGAGCATGTTGGGTACTATAGCCTTGACTATGTCAACCTAAATAAAGAGGTAAACTGAGGCAAAGTCTAATTACCAGAAATTGAGTTTATTCAGGGATAGCAGAGGAAATGCAATTCGGGAAACTCATGCTATAGCAAGCTACAGTCAAGTCCATTAAGGATTTGGGGTGGGCTGTATTTATGAGCATGGAGTGTAAAGAGGGAAAAGTCCGGAATCCAAAGAGTAAATTCATCGGTTTGTGGATGGGAAGAGATTCTTAGCAGATGTTGATTGGTCAGAAGATAAGTCTTGGGTCTTCTGGAAATCAGGTATTTATGGGAAATCAGTCTCTCAGTTCTTAAATTCCATTCTTCTGTGGGTACATGCATGAGATTACGCATCTCACATCCTCCAATTCCATTTTAGATTGGGATCCTTTCACAACTACTCAGTGAAAGTGGCCTTGTTTTGCTACAGGCCAGGTCATTATGTCTAATGTTATCTTTTGCTCTTTGGTCCTCTATATTGCTGTTATCACCTTAAAATAGTGATTTTCAATCTGTGTTTCTGGTAACCCTAGGGCTAGCAGAAGTGCCTCAGGGCAGCTCAGGAGGAGCCAATAGCCGAGTGAAAACTTCCCACATCCTTGCCTCAACTAGAGCAAGTACACTTTACATTCAGCTTCTGCAAAAAATTTCATTTGAAAAGATTATTTGGTGGAAAAAATGATTTTTAAAGCTTGAATGGCATCACCTAGAACAGAGGTGAAATAGTACAAGGATGTCCCCCAAGACAGCAGGAATTCAGGGAGCCAAAGATTTATTCAGGCAAGAACATCTTGTCCCGTGAGCTCAGCTTCTTCTAAGCAGTGTACCAACTTGAGATCAACATAACTACATTCAGAGGGTGTTTCCTCTGTTCTTTTTCCCCCCCCCGCCCCGTTTTATTGATATATGGAAAGGGTACTTCCTCAAATTCAGAATATGTGATGCTATATTTTCATTCCTGAAGGGCAAGATGGTCAATAGCCAGTTTTATCTAGTCAAGGATAGGGTCACTATTTGGACATATAACTTGGAACTACGTCCATGCAAAGGTTTAAGAAACTGGTTCTCAATCGTAACTATGCCTTAGAATCTCTGAGGGACCTTTAAGTAATACCAGTATCCAGGCACTATTCTGAGAGATTCTGATTAAACTGGTCCTAGATATGACCTGGGTATCAGTATTTTAAAGTCTCCCCAGGTGCAGGCAGGGTTAAGAACCTCTCACTGAAGATAAGACAAATTGAACATAATTTTAAGAGGAAACCGTAAGTGTGGAGAATCAGCGGAACTAATGGTTGAAGTGACTGAGGGATTTAATGGGGCTACAGAGAGATTATTTTGTGGTGAGGGTCAGGCAAAGGGGGGAGTTATCAGAAAGTAACCATTTCATTGAGCATTTCTCTCAAGCTTCAGAGTGAACCATTTGCATACCGGGAGGGTAAGCGCATGGAACTCTGAACATGCACCTTGGCAAGATTTCTAAACCATCACTTGTGAGCAAAGACACCAGGTGGGCCACAATCAGAAGAGCTATCAACCAGCTGGTGTCTGTTAAGTATAGTAGAACTAAGCCATGGTTTGAGTCCAGAGAAATGAAAAAACAGGGAGAACAGACTAGATCATTCAAACTACTGTCCTCCCAGAGTTCCTGAAATACTCTGCTCTGTTTAATGCTTTTTCAGTCCCTGATGCTTGATGCTGTTCCTCTCTCCACACTCTAGCATTCTGTCCCTTCTGTCTTCTGCCCAGATGACTCCTGTACCACAAATTCACTTCCTCTCTCGATCATCGTATTTATTCCTTTGTATATTACTGCTACCATTATGTTACTGACTTCAAAAATCAGTATTTTCCACTCAAGTATCCCATAAGCCCAAATCTATATATTTACCTGCCCACTAAATGTCCACCTCGATGTCCCACAAGCACAAGGAGCCCAACAACTCCAAACATCATCTCTTCTACCTCCCTAAACTGTGTTTCTCCCACACTCATATCTTACTGAAACAACACCATCCTCAGTTATCTAAGTAGAAGGAGTCCTTCATGGCTGTTACCTCTTCCCCACCAACCCCCATATCAGCCAGTGAAATAATCCAGAAAAAGTTCTTGATTTACTCCTTAAATGGCATTTATTCTCTTGAGTAATATGGGCAGAATGTCATTTCATACCCTTTTGGTTGGAATTCTTTTAGCTGGGATGGCATCTTAGAACCTCGGTTTTAAGAGCTATTAATGAAACACACATTATATAACTATGGAATTGAATACATAAATGAAATAAAAATACATGTCTTAAGTTTTATATCTTTATTAGAACTGAAGAACAATCAGATGCTTTTCTTAAGACAGAACATGATTCTTTCCATTTCTCCTGAGTCTGATATAAAGATCAGCATTCTTTATAATCAGTACCACTGGCAGAAATCTAATAAGAAAGCAGGGGAGAGGTATATTTAGTGTTTACTTATTAAAATATAATAAGAACAAGGGCTATACATAGACCAGTCTCTGCATATAGAGGACTATGGATCACCAGCCAAACAAAATTAGAATAGTATTACAAACCTTCCTCGCATCTGTCAAGGACCATGAAAGAAAATCCATCCATACCTGAAAGCAAAACTTTGTCAGTCTCTTTTCTTTTCCTCTTCTTGCCAATTCTTTCATCTCCCCACCCCAACAAACTCTCTCTCCACCCAACTAGCTAGGTATGCCCAGCACACACACACTTTCATTCTCCTACTCTCATCCAGCTCTTCTTAACCTCTTCCTTTTTTTCCGGAAAGATAAGATCTTTCCGGTCTTATCCTTCTTTACCAGTTTTCCCAATTCTAGATAATTTTAAAAGCCTGGAATCAGGCTGACAAACACAGAAATATCCTCTCTAAAGGGAGGGAAGAATCTGTGTGAGGAAAGACAAAATTACCTTTAGCTAGTAAAAGAGTGGGAGAAGACTGAGAACATTCGTTATTAATAAATCTTGTTCCCACACATTCATTTATAGTATGTAGCTGAACTGTAACATCCATACCATCTTATAAGTCTGGAAAGAGGCAAAGGAACTCAGGTTCAGAGTTCTATGTCTCCAACATAAAAAAAACTGCCTCGACAAAGAAAGAGAAATATCCTATGATATCACTTATTTGCGGAATCTAAAAAGAAATAATACAAATGAACGTATTTACAAAACAGAAACAGACTCTCAAACTTAGAGGACAAACTTATGGTTACCAGGGGGGAAGGGTGGGAGGGAAGGGATAGTTAGGGAGTTTGGGATTGACATGTACATACTGCTATATTTAAAATGGAGGGGCTTCCCTGGTGGCGCAGTGGTTGAGAGTCCGCCTGCCGATACAGGGGACACGGGTTCGTGCCCCAGTCCGGGAGGATCCCACATGCCGCGGAGCGGCTGGGCCCATGAGCCATGGCCGCTGAGCTTGCGAGTCCGGAGCCTGTGCTCCACAACGGGAGAGGCCACAACGGTGAGAGGCCCACGTACAGCAAAAAAAAAAAAAAAGGATAACCAACAAGGACCTACTGTATAGAACAGGGAACTCTGCTCAATATTATATAACAACCTAAATGAGAAAATAATTTGAAAAAGAATAGATTCATGTATATGTATAACTGAATCACTTGCTGTACACCGGAAACTAACACAACATTAACAGCTATACTCCAATATAAAATAAAAAGTTAAAAAAAATAAACTGCCTCTATCATGTCTCCTCCACATGTGTAGAGCTGTGGATGCTCTAAACAAGTCCCTCCAGCATGTCTACCAACCACCAAAATGGAGGACAATTTCCAGAACTGGGACGTGAGGAGCTTGGTAGACCTACTCCCCAGCAAAACAAACCTAAGTGGTGAAAAGTATAAAAATACAACCATCTGAAAATCTCTTGAAATTGCCCTAAGGACATATAGCAAATGAAGAAACATTTATTCAAAAATCTACTAAATCTTGATAAGAACAGTGAGAGTCTGTGGTACTCGAGCCATGACCCACTCCCTACTTCATCCCCAAACAGCATGAGGACAGTTCTACTCTGGGTAGGTGTGCCAGGCCCACGGGGTCCCTGTGCCCCCAGTTCTCTGTCAGAGGCCATGGTATCCCTGCAGAAGGGGGATGCTGCCAGCATTGCTCGCTCCCTGTAGCCGAGGCTCAATTCTAGGTGAGTGCACCTGAGAGCTGAGGGTGCCCTTCCTCCAACAAGCAAGGTGAAGGGTCCACCCCAAGCACAGTAGGCCAGGAATACTGAGGTTCCAACACTCCTCACCCACTCATAGGGCTGCAGTTCCATGTCAGGAGAAACAAACCAAAATCCAAGGTTACTGACTCACCCAGAGCACAGCTCATAAAGTGGGGGCTTCACTGTGAATGAACTGGACAACTATCTTTACTCCCAGCTTTGGAGCAGTGACTCAGAGCTTTTGCCCAGAGGTAGAGACCACAGAGAGATTAAAAGCCAAATGTCAGTGTCTAAAAGTCTTTTCTCCAGGGCTCCTAATCTCCTCAGAGAAGAATCCTTCCATTTTCTTTCTGGGGTGTATCCCCCTGGTTCCAGTATTCTGGGGTCATGGAGGGAGGAGATGGATGAGGGTCCCATGTTTCAGAATGCAGGCTTCACGTGGTCTCCATGCTGTCTCAAAGAATGTCTCCAGAAACTAAACTCTTCCGTGTGTGTGTAGGGGGTGTTTGGAGCAATCTCGGCAGTTTGCTTACTATATGTATTTCCAGCAATGCCACCCATCTTCAGCTTTTCCCCACGTCCCCACCTTTATAGTGCATAAGTTCTCTAAATTCTGAGATTTCAACTTTCTGTGTGTGGGAATTCTCCATATTCTTTGACAGGGGTGATCCTCCCTGAGGGCACCTGGGCTGCAGGTTCTTTGCTAGGTTAAGTCAGTTATCACACATTTATTCACTTTCCTGATGACTTCTGTACCATTTTCTGGCAGATGGAATAAAGTTGCTATCCAAAGGCCATTAGCATCTTGCTTCTCTACTGTATGTATCCTCTACCAAAGAGGCTGGACAGTTAAAAATACTTACCTTCTCATATCCCCATAAGCTAGGGCTAGCTGACCCTGTTCTCACCTACAAATTAGAAGCAAAAGACACTAAATGGGCTGCAGGAGAGCTTTCTAAGAGAGACAGACTTAGTCCTCATGCCACTCTATTTTCTTCCTGGAGTTGCAGGACTCATCCAAAACTTTGTGGACAGATGCCTCATGCTAGTGTATAACAGGACTTAAGAAATCATGGTGAAAACAAAAATTTTAGATACAAGATAGATACAAGTCATGGAACAACACCAGAATCTTCATTCACGGAAATTTGCAGGTTGCCTAGAGCAACCCAATGAAACATGCAAGCATTTGCTTGGGGGATTTTTACTGTATTGCCCCTTGCCTCTTTGTCTTCATCCTCCTCTCTCCTGGTGCTATTTTAGTGAATAGTTTCCATTAAAGGAAGAAATACATATGCACAATCTCCCAGTTAGTCTCTTCTCTTTCTCCAAATTTTCCTTTAGAAGCAGGAAAGGTGTACCGCTGTGACCCCTGAGACTGGCTCCCTGGGGGCAGTCCCTCTTCCTGCATCAGGACTCACTGTTCCAAAAATAGATCAACCTCTACCTAGCACACTGAGAAACAGATGTTTGTTAATTATTTCTTGGAGAACACTGAAAGGTTGTTTTACACTGAACACCTATGGTTAAAAAAAAAAAAACATTAAAATAAAAATCACCTTCAATGACCTCTGTTTTAATCCCATCAGTCACCAACCACATCATTTTTCCCCTCTACACTCTTTCCCCCATCCTCCAGCCTCCCTGGCAGCCCAGCTTTCCGATTTTTTTCTTTTTTTTTTTTTGGCTGCATTGGGTCTTCGTGGCTGCGTGCAGGCTTTCTCTAGTTGCGACGGGCAGGGTCTACTCTTCATTGTGGTACGCGAGCTTCTCATTGTGGTGGCTTCTCTTGCTGCAGAACATGGGCTCTAGGTGCGTGGGCTTCAGTAGTTGCTGCACATGGGCTCAGTAGCTGTGGCTCGTGGGCTCTAGAGCACAGGCTCAGTAGTTGTGGTGCACAGGCTTAGCTGCTCTGCGGCATGTGGGATCTTCCCAGACCAGGGCTCGAACCTGTGTCCCCTGCATTGGCAGGCAGATTCTTAACCACTGTGCCACCAGGGAAGTCCCAGCTTTCCTATTTTATGCAGAGTAATTTATTTCCTGTCTGTTTCTCATCTTCACATGCATCAGCTAATCTCCTAAAACAAAAATCCATTTTTAGGATAATCCTTCTTAGAAAGGAGCTTGTGAGAGGACTGTAAATAAGAATTTTGTCCTGCCATACCAGGGCCATAGATTTTGATATTGTTGTTGAATTTATTTTACTCATCTTCCCTATGTGTATGGCAACATTCCTCCTCTCTCCTGCATTCCTCAACTCTTCAAACCTTGTTTTCTTCTCCGTAGTTCCTGCTTCTTTTTCTTTTATTATTTCTATCTTTTTCACACTTTCATAACTTTCTTCTTCCCTTCTCTTGGCAGTGGAATGTGGGTGAGAGCATCATGGAGGGCTGGTAAGGGAAAGGGGGGTGACAGTGAAGGGAGGGGTGCTGGATAAGGGGCACTAGGGTGATGGGCAAAGGCGCTGTCTTGGACAGGCTCCCAAGGGGCAGAATGGAAGATCGGGTTTGGGGTATACATGATTTGTCAAAGGAATGCACTCAGGGAAAGTAAGCAGGGCTAAGAGTGAAGCTGGAAAGAAAAGAGCAAGCAAGTATGTGGTCTCAGGCAAAGACTGACTTTCACTTGATGCATGGGGAGAGAGCTCTGGAGTAGAAATCACACCCAAGAACCTTTTGTGTGAAGGATCAATCATTGGCTGTGTGCTTTGGGGGTGGGTGGGCTATGTAGGGCTAAGTCCCTGGGCAATACTCTTGCCAGGGCAATTCTCCAGAGAAAAGGGGCAGCAGTGAGTTCTAAGCAGCCAAACTTCATAGAGCAAGAGGATGGGTGGGTGCAGTAAAGGGAGTCTAGGTGTGGCACTGCACAGTCTACTACAAGAACTGACATCTATTTATTAAGGAAGAGCTGCCTCTCTTTTAGTGATTATATGATTATGTGTCAGGCACTGTGCTCAAAAATATTCTTGCAAAAAAAAAGTTCTTATAGTTTCTCATTTAATCCTTACAACAGTATGGAGAGATAGATAACCGTTTCCTCCTTTTGCATATGAAGAAATTAAGCTAAGAAACATTAAATAATATATGAAGTTACAGCTAGTAAGTGACAGAATCTGGATTAGAATCTAAGTTGATTTACTCTAATGACCAAGCTGTGAACCACTGTTTGGTCCTAATAATAACTGTATAAGTATTATATCCCCAACTTACAATTAAGTTTGATTCAGGTCCATTCGTGTACCTGTACTTAGGTACCTGGCACACAGTAAGCACTGATGACTGGCACAGAGACAGGTAATCAAAACAGCATGATAGAATACTCAATATCATTAGCCATCAGGGAAATAAATGCAACTCAAAACCATATGAGATACCACTTCACACCCACTAACATAGCTAAAATTTAAAAACAAAAACAGACAATAACAAGTGTTGGTAGGATGTGGAGAAATTAGAATCCTCCTACACTGCCAGAGAAATTCTAAAATCCCCCACTTTGGAAAACAGATTGGCAGTTCCTCAAAATGTTAAACATAAAATTACATATGACCCAGCAATTCTACAATTGCTATAATTCTACAATCTCCTATAATAAATATAGATATAATATATCCAAGAGAAATGAAAACACATGTCCACACAAAAATTTGTTCACAAATGTGCTTTAACAGCATTTTTCATAATAGCAAAGGGAGTTCCCTGGTGGCCTAGTGGTTAGGATTCTGGGCTTTCACTGCCGTGGCCGGGTTCAATCCCTGGTCAGGGAACTGAGATCCTGCAAGCCAAACAGTGTGGCAAAAAAAAAAAAAAAAAAAAAAAAAAAAGCCAAAAAGTGGAAACAACTCAAATGTCCATCAATTGATGAATGGATAAACAAAATGTGGTAACTAACAAACTAATACATGCTACAAAGTGGATGACAGAAAACTGCACAAGGTCCTAAAAGAAGCATAGATGAGGGGTGTAATGGGTATCAGTAAGGATGATTTCAGCTGCAAATGAGAGAAAACCCAATTTAAGCTGGATTCAACAACAAAGGGATTTATTATCTTACACATCAAGGAGTCTGGAAGGACAGTTGCAGGTGGTTAAGTCAGCCACTCAGTGGCATCCTTAGCATTCCAATTGTTTTCATCTTTCTGTTCCTCCATTCTATTGGCCTTTGCCCTCAGGCCTGACCCCTTATGATCACAAAGTGTTTGCCACAGCTCCACATGTCACTTCCTCACCAGCAGCATCCACAGACTAGAAGGGAGAATATCACTTTTGGATCCTTTTTGAAGAGTGAGATATACTTTCCCAGAAGCTCCCAGCAGACCTTTCCCTCACATGTTGGTAATTAGAATTGCATCACTTGATCATTCCCAAAACAGTCACTTGTAAGGGGAAAAGAATTAGTACTATTGGCATAATGCAGTCAAAATTCAACCCCTGGATCCAGGAAGAGGTCCAGCCACCCCGATGCTAAAAAATCAGAGTGTCATTTGGTGGAAAGAAGGGAGGATGTGTGGAAGCAATCAACATCCGCCACAGTGGGCAACAAGGAAGAGATCCAGATAAGGCAATCCCTGAGCTAAATTTTAACATGCTAGCAGAGATGTGGTAGATTGGATGGACCCAGGAAGGAGTAGCTTGAAGAGCAGGCAGGGAGAGAGGGCATTCTAAGAAAAGGAGGCAGAATGAGCAAAAGCATCAGGACAAGGAAGAGAAGGAAAAAATATGAGGTATTCACTGAAGAATAAAATAATGAAAGATGGGGTCACGAGCCAGCAAGCAAACTAAGTTTGTCCGTCTACGAGAAAAAGTTTATGAAACTAGAAGAAACAGGTCATACTTGCCTTGGATTTCTCTGTTCCGTAAATGACCAAAGCTTCCCTAAGAAATCAAAATGAAAAAAGAAAAAACTCACAAATGTAGATAGTAGCTTTAAACCAATACTCCTATTTTTCCAAAGCATATCTCCCTCCCTCCTTCCCTCTCTCTCTTTCTCTCTCTCTCATGCCAACCACCACCCCATCTTTCTTTAAAAAAGAAAAGGCATGCAAGCTTGGGCCAGACCTTTCAGTAGCCTGTGTTCACTGGACTGCCCACTTCATGGTGTGGTTTGGGATGAAGTGAAGGTTCTTGCCACAAGATATCCCATTGTATGTGAGCTCCTTTTCCTCTAAAGCATTTCTGATGTAAGGTTTCCTAGCATGGCTATATGTTCTACTTTGACTGAGTGCTTTTGACTTGGAAAGTGGAGATGGCTTAGAGAAATTCAGAAGGGAGAAATGAGGCTATCTGTCAGTAAAACTGAAGCCCATTCCTAATGGGTAACTTTGGCCTCATGGTGCTCCTATGAAATGTTAACCTGCCTCAAAATTCAACAAAATCCAACTCCCTTCCCCCCTCACTCTTCTGTAATCTAATAATGTGAGCTGTGACTAGGATCCCACTCCTGAATCTGGGAAGGCACCTCTAACCAATTGTAGCACTGTTTCATATTCAGTCTAGGTGTGGCCTCACCATCTTCCAGGCTCAATGCTCTACAAAGCCAAAAACTATTTGTCAGACTTGGTATGAAAAGTAAAATCAATTTTCTGTCCTATATTAGTCACAGTTAGGCAGTCCCATCTGCAGGAACAGAAGGGATAAAGAGGGCAGGAATTAGTTATGTTATTATATAAGCCTCTCAAGTAAAGGAACTTTATTTATTTACTTTATTTAAGTGCAGACAAAAAGTGAAAGAGAACAGGACCAAGGTGGAAGAGCTCTTCTCTGGTTGGAGTTATCAGGAATCACTGTTTTGACAATGTTGAGGACGGCTAATCTTTGTATTCAAGCCAAAACAGCCATTTATACCAATAGTCATGATATGCTGAAACTAATTAATGCTGTATCCCCGGTCACTCCAGGTGACACTGCAAATGTATCAGAAAAATAGGAAAGATAGATATAAAAAATTATTTTCAAGTTCCCCACAAGAGAAGTAAAAACCTATAATCACTGAAAACTTCTAATTTAATAAGGAGAGAAAGCAGATTAAAACACGTTTACAGCTCGTATCTGCCAAACAGAATTAACAACTATGCACTTTAAAACCCTCCTTTCATTGGGGAATTAGGTGCAATAAAGCCCGACACATCTTGTCTCAACCATGAAATAAAATGATCATCTGCTTCTCTATCATTTATTTCACACAGAGGGCTCACACCAATAAAGCTCTGATTTTATAGACCTATAAAGGAAGATAAAACCCATAAAACATACTGTACACTTTTATGGCTTAAAGATTTGTCTCTCAGAAAGGTGAACCAAATATTTACAAACAAGCCTATCTCATTATCTTTTTTTTCAGACTGATTTTTTTCACAATACGGTAATTCCCTGTGTTTCTGTAGGTCAGAGTCCAGCAATGCTTTAGGTATCTGAGCATGATCATTGTAATCAGAACTTCCTTATTAGGAGGAAAACGTTCTTGGTGATGTTGCCTATCTGGAGGCAGCCCAGGGCTTACAGAAGAAAAAACTGTCAGCCCCTCCCCTACTCACTGAAGCAGGAGGAAAGGATGGGACCTGGGATCATAATCCAGGGTAGGAAATGTTGCTTCCCAAAAAGACAGACAGCCTCTCTTTTGGAATCAGCACTCACTTTGGGGGATTCTTTTCCTGAATCTTTGACCCTTTGAATTTTCAATTTGACAGAAATTTCCTTAATAACGCTATAATCCAGGCCCTGGAGAGATAATCAGGCCTCTCAAGGAGCTTACTGTCTGGGAGGGAAACAGATGACCACAGTACAGTCTGTTAGGAGTGAAACAGAAGTGGGCACAGCTGTAGTGGAGGATGTGGATGAGGTCAACCCTCCTGGAGACAGCATTGTGGAGATTCTGTGGAAGGGGTCCCAGAAGATGATTCAACATCATTGAAGTGACGTATTATGTTGTATTAAATACTAACATTTTATATCTGTTAATGAGGTTGCAAAAATATAGACTACTTAATTTTAAGAATAATAATGATTATGTTTTCTCATAAAAGCATATAGGAAAGTATTACCTATAAGAAACCACACACCTTGACCCTAATGTCACCATAGACAGGTCTCTAATTCCTTCTCCATCTATCCTTTCACAGGATTCCTACCCTGGATAGGGATGGAGATCAGAAAATGTGATTAGAACGATGGGGGGAGAAGGAATAAAAGTGCCAGGTTTAAAGGAGGAAAGAAGTGACTATATATAGCCTCCCTTTCCTGACTTCAAATTTCCCATCTACAGCAGCCTAAGCTGAAGAAAGAAAGATTTAACTTTAAATCAAGATTAAACATTTTACTATGACTTGGGACTGGAAAGCATCATTGGTTATCTGAAAATAATGAGAAAAGTTATAGGAGGCCTTAAATTTCATTCAAGGGCAAAGAAAAAACTAGCTCCACAGAATAATAAAAGAAAAGTAGTAGACAAAAATAAAATTGCGTCATGATTCAACTCCAAAGCAGTACGTGTTCAACATAAGATATTTAGATGAAGTGCAAGAAAGAAAGGGAGGAAGGAAGAGAGGGAGGGAAGGAAGGAAGAAGAAGGAAAAGGAAACTAGGAGAGAAGAGTAGTTTTAAACCACAGTAAAGGAAAACTTCCCAAAAGTAGAATAAAAAGCAAAGTCAAATGGGAGGAGAAAAAAGATAAGAAAACTAGAGAATCAATGTAAGCATTCTAACATCCAACTAACAGGATTTCAAAATTAAAAACAAATGACAGCCATATGATCCAGCAATTCCACTTCCGGGTATATATCCCAAAAGAATTAAAAGCACGGACTTGAAGAGATATTAATACATCCAAGTTCATAGCAGCATTATTCACAATAGCCAAAAGAAAGAAGCAACCCAAGTGTCCATCAACAGAGGAATGGATAAACAAAATGTGGTATATACATACAAAGGAATATTACTGAGCCTTAGAAAGGAAGGAAATTTTGACACACGCTACAACATGGAAGAACCTTGATGATACTATGCTAAGTAAAATAAGCCAAACACAAAAAGATAAATATTGTATGATTCTACTTATACGATATTAATGGTTAATTTTATACGTCAACTTGCCTGGGCCATAGTACCCAGATATTTGTTCAAATAGTCTGGATGTTGCTGTGAAGGTATTTTTTAGACGAGATTAAATGCACCATAATGTGAGTAGGCCTCATTCAATCCAATGAAGGCCTTAGGAGGATAAGGACTGACTTCTTCCGAGGAAGGAGGAATTCTGCTTCCAGACTGCCTTCAGAATCAAACTGCAACATCAATTCTTCCCCACACCTCCCACCAGCTGGCTTTGCCAGCCCCCACAATCATGTGAGTGAATTACTTAAAATAATCTCTCTCAATCTTACTCTCTCTCTACACACACACACACACACACACACCCTATTGGTTATGTTTCCCTAGAGAACCTTGACTAATACAATGAGGTGCCTAGAACTGTCAAATTCATGGACACAGAAAATAGAATGGTAGTTGTCAGGAGCTGAGGGGAGTGACGGATGGTGAGGTACTGCTTAATGGGCACTGAGTTCCAGTTTGCAAGGTGAAAAGAGTTCTGTGGATGGAAGGAAGTGATGATTACACAACAATGTGATTGAACTTAATGATACTGAACACCACACTTAAAGATGGTAAATTTTATGTTATGTGTATTTTACCACAATTAAAAAAAAAAAAAGGCTACCAAGAGCCACAATCAAGGTATGCCATTGTGAAATTCCAGAGCATCAAGGTTAAAGCAAAAATTATAAAAGCTTTCAGGAAAAAAAATATATATATAAAAGGTCAGTTATAAAGGTTTGGAAATTAGAATGACTAAGTTAGACTTCTCAAAAACAATGATGGAATCTGGAAGCAATGTTTTTAAAATTTTGAGGAAAATTGTCTTCAACCTAGATTTTTATACTTAGCCAAAATATTAATCAAGTACAAGAGTAAATTTAAGATATTTGTTAGACAGGCTGAAGAATGTTCTTCACCAAAATAAGTAAAATGAGAAACAGACTTAGTATCCATGAAACAGGGATATAAAAGGGTGACAGAGAATACTCTTAGAGGATGGCTGTGCACCAGGCCTAGAGACAGGAAATGTGTGGGCTTAAGGAATGTCTCCAGAGAAAAAGAGAATCTGGTGAATTATCTGATGAGCTTGTCCATATGCAAAATTGTATTAAGAGAAGTTACATATATCTATCTGCCTGAGTGGTTGAAAAGATCTCTCTTACTCCTCCCTCTGAAACCAAGCAGGACCTTACAGTGCCCACCAGGTACAAAAGTCCTTCCGTGTCCCCCATTTCTTGTTTGTAGAAAGTGGCTTTAGTCTCCTAGGCTTTCCCTGAGTTCCAAAGAGCAGACTCAAGCAGTTATTAATTAGGGAAGTGAGAGAATGCAGAAACAAAGGAAAAACAGTCAAGAAACAATAGTTCAGCATCCTAATTCCTCCTCAAGGGATATACATAACAATATGACACAAATTCCCCTTGGTGGGCCCTGCAATAAACGCTGCACAACATGGTGTCAGTAAATTTGCTTTGCTGAAAGGCAGGCAAACGGACAAAAATTCAATTCAGTAACACCTCCCTCCTTCTCTCACTCTCTTCCTCTCGCTCCACTTTTTCCTATGTATGTTTGTGTGTATATATGGTATGCAGGTGTGTGAAAATATATCTATATAAATATTTTTATATATTTGCATGTATATAAAAACGAAGCAAATGAAAAATCAACAGTTATTAACTTCACGATAAACCAAAAAAACTGTACAGAAAATAAAAACAAATAGTGAAAGAGAGCAACGAAGTTAGGCTGAGGAAAAACATTACTTCAAAGTGTTAAATCTTCATCTCTCATAATAAGCAATGAAAAGATAACGTACAGAATTAATATATTAAGACACTGCAGTATTGTTTTAAACTATGGAGGTAGATACCAAAAGAAACAGGCAAAAGAGTTAAAAGTGTTTACCTCTGGGAAACTGGACTGGGGATTAGGAAGGGGTGAGTCCAAAAGGTTGATTTTTTTTTTAAGTCTTTTAGCTTTATTTAAATGTTAAACCCCTATTAGAAAATTTAAAATAAAATTTTAAAATTATATAAGGACCATACACCTATAAGAATGGGCAAAATCCAAAATTTCCTCCCCTCTCTACCAGGAATGACAGAAGTTAATCACCAAAGAAAACTGCAGACAGCACCAGAGGAATCTACATAACAAACCTTGCTAAAACTAGTCTTTATCTTCCATTAATTTCCCCACATATTTGCCTTCCCACAATTTGCCACCCTAGAAGCACAAAGTCCTTTTCCTTTGTCTTGTCACTTCTCTAAAAACTTACTGCTCTTCTGTTTAAGATGATATATAAGCCCAAATTCTAACCACACCTTAGAGTTTCTATTTCTGAGGGCTCCCATGTGTATGCACAACGCATATGTTAATAAACTTGTTTTTCTCTTCCTAATTTATCTTTTGTCAGTTTAATTTACAAGCCCCAGCTGGAGAACCTAGAAGGGTAGAGGGAAAAAAGTTCAGTTTTTCCTCTCCTACAGCTACTTACT
The DNA here is from genome assembly GCF_949774975.1 of Lagenorhynchus albirostris. Classification (NCBI taxonomy): domain Eukaryota; kingdom Metazoa; phylum Chordata; class Mammalia; order Artiodactyla; family Delphinidae; genus Lagenorhynchus; species Lagenorhynchus albirostris. The sequence continues at coordinate 62,749,632 of NC_083107.1, forward strand.
GTATGATTCCAACCAAATGACATTCTGGAAATGACAAAACTGTGGAGACAGTAAAAAGATCATTGGTTGCCAGGGGTTAAGGGGGAGGAAAGGATGAACAGAAGGAGCACAGAATATTTTTAGGGCAGTGAAACTGCTCTACACGATACTATAATTTTAGATATATGTCATTATACATTTGTCCAAACCCATAGCACGTACAACACCAAGAGTGAACCCTAATGTAAACAACGGACTTGGGTGATAATGAGGTGTTAAGGTAGGTTCACCTATTGTAACAAATGCACCACTCTGGTGGGGGATGTTGATAGTGAAAGAGGTTATGCATGTGTGGGGGCAGGGGATGTATAGGAAACCTCTGTACTGTACCTTCTGTTCAATTCTGCTGTGAACTTAAAACTGCTCTAAAAAATGAAGTGATTTTTTTATTCTTTCCTTCCTCTTTTGTTCTCTTCCCTTGTGTTTCTTGCCAAGAGAAGTTCCTTTAGCATTTGTTGTAAAGCTGGTATGGTGGTGCTGAATTCTCTTAGCTTTTACTTGTCTGTAAAGCTTTTGATTTCTCCATCGAATCTGAATGAGAGCCTTGCTGGGTAAAGTATTCTTGGTTGCAGGTTTTTCCCTTTCATCACTTTAAAAATATCCTGGCACTGCCTTCTGGCCTAAAGTGATTTTTTTTTAATGTATATTGCAAAAAGCGTGTCATGAAAAAAATTATACAGGAACTACTCTAATTGTGGTCTTCATGTCGGAGAGCATAACCAGGTGGAGCCAATGCGGAGTCATGGAAACAGAGACTAGAGACAGAGACTAGAGAGTTTGGCTCCAGCCTTGAGTCAGCACTTCACCATCTGGGTACATCTTGGGTAGATCAGTTTCCTCTTCTGGGTTCATATTCTTCCACTGAGGCACTAAAGCCACACTAGACCCATGTGTGTTTGATTAATCATGAACCTCACAAAAGGATACATCGGAAAAAAATAATTTGTGGTCAAATAACTTTTGGAAGCACTATAACTGAACTGTCTCTTGGAGACACCGATCCACATTAACATTTTAAAGGGGGTGTGAAATCTTACAATAAAGAAAGCTTTCTATTTTTTTTTAACCTTTATAAATCTCTTGGACCATGTGCTTTCCTCACCATGTTTTCTCTTTGAATCTGACAGGTCTCTAAACTACTGTTCTGTGAAAAACATAGGGAAATGCTACTTCTCCTAGTCAATTCAGGCTGCTATGGCAAAATACCATAAACTGGGTGGCTTACAGACAACAGAAGTTTATTCCTCATAGTCTGGACACTGGAAGCATGAGATTAGGGTGCCAGTTTGGTCGGGTTCTGGTGAGATCCCTCTTCCAGGTTGTAGACTGCTAGCCTTTTATTATGTCCTCACATGGAAGAAAGAGGGCAAGAGAGCTCTCTGGAGTCCCTTTCATGAGGGCACTAATCCCATTCATGAGGGCCCTACCCTCATGACCTAATTATCTCCCAAAGGCTCCATCTAATAATACCATCATATTGGGGGTTAGAATTTCAACACATGAATTTGAGGTGGACACATTCAGTCTATAACACTACCCTAAGATAATTTCTAAGATGAATAGTTTAAGATTCCTTTGTTATATAAGATTCCACAGCAATACTCAAACAATGGCTCTTGGATACATTTGGGAAAATGTACATACTTAAATCATTTCTTTCTCTGACTTATTTCTTCAGTGCTGTGAAATAACTTTATAAGAAGTAAATTAATATGAGGTTATGAATGTCATTTCCAGAAATAAAATTCCCATAAAATGAATGATCATTTCAAAGCACAGCTTGGATCAAGAGAATTGTTTTATATAAAAGTTTTTATGTAGCATAAGTTACATAGTAAATTTCTTCTTATCTAAAAATGAATAGAACACACACACAGAGGTACTGCCAAAGTGTCATTCAGTGTTTTAACAAAGAACAGAACCAATTCAGTCCTTCCTAGGCAAACAGCAAATCTTCCTCTCTTGATAAAAACAAATCTGACTAAAGAAAATGTAATGTATTATTTCAAGCTGTAAACTAATTGTCTTATGAATTTTTGAACAGAGCTGAGGAGAGCCTCTATCTGTCAATGCCACAATGTAGGAAACATTGCTACCTAGAAGCACAGAGAGAACCTTATTAAAATGCAGTCGATAAGAAGCGTCCGTCATAGATCACAGAGTGCTGAGAGGAGCTCTTGTTTTAATGCCCTGCAAACTGTGGGAGCAGATGCTGTTATTGGCTCAGGAGAGTCATCAAGGAAACATAAATATGAAATACCAGTTATGCAAGAATGTTTAGGGCCTTGTGGAAGCAACGGGAGTAGGGGCTTCAAAGCATATCTATCAGGATAAGGCACAAGAGAGAAGTCTGAATTTATAACCATCATCAGCTATAGAAGATGCTGGAGACCTTGACATCATTAACAACAACTCTGAGTAGATCTTTCCCCTGTGGGAAGTATTTATTGGTCTACTTTCAGTAATTATTTCCAATTTTTCCAATTAGGATTACATGAAAAATCCAACCTGCCAGAACTAACATTCCATAGAGGTCTGTCTTCCCAAAATCATCACCAGAACCAAGAAAAAAAAAGGTATCCCTGTCCAGGTCAATTTAAAAATAAATTGCCATCTGCCACTGGCAGGAAAGCTTCATTGGCCACAGAACAAAGAAACTATTCCAAAGCCATTGTTGAGTACCTGCTGCAGCAAAGAATAAAAACCAAGTGTCCACACAGGCTCTGGGGCTCATAGTTATTAATACAAAACACACATATTTTCTACTTCATTAGGGTTCAGTCAACTAATCTTTTGTTTTCTCTGGATCCACAGGCACACAATTAACTTGAAAATGATACTTTCTCTAAATTTTACCTTTTAGGTTAAAAAATATATTATACATCCAGTTCTTGGTAGAGACTAAAATAAACCAACCTGGTAAGATATCAAGTAGACAAAAATTATCAAGCAGGAAAAAATATTATTAGATGTTAATGACTAAAAACTAAAAATCAAGGAGTACAAAAATTAAAAGCAAGAAACCAAGCTTTTATCCTGTGAGGCAACTGCATTTTCACTTCCAATGTGCCACATGGACCACCAGCCCCCTCTTCTCTCCTATACTGTGAGGCACCATGGAATTGACCAGTGAGAGATCTCAGTCAAGGTCCACTGACATAAGAGTTTATTCCTGCTACTGGCTGAGGTTTCACAGTAAAGGAAATTCTAAGTCGTAAAGCTCCTTTGTCCAAGACCCATTGTGACTGGACTAAAAATGTTGTCTGCCATATCAGTAAACAAAAGATGTGGCCAACAAGCCATCAGCCACCACAGCTGCCCCCAACGGTGCACCCGGAGGGGATTCAGGATGGAGAAATACTGACCCTCAGTAGTTAAGGTGCACATCAAAGGAATAATTTCAATGAGCTCAGACTCTTGCACCTTCCCATACCTAGAAAAGCACTAAATTCATTAACTTGAGATGTTTTTTGTTTAATTAACAGTAACCTTTTGATGTTCCCACTACCTGGTGTTTGTTGCAAAAACTCATATATCCTGGCTCCTCCCTCACCTCTTCAGAACAGTCCCTCGGAGCTATATGAGAGGCTGCCTCCTGGGCTACAGTCCTCAGCAAGTCCGCTGAATAAAACATAATTCTCAACTTTTCAGTTGTGCATTTTTTTCAGTCGACATGAACATATATTTAGGATTAAAATTAATTATGGTTGACTTTCTAGGGGGTTTTAATTGAACTTTCTTAAAGTGAATTATATTTTTCTTCGAAGGAACAGGAAATTATCCTCTCTATATTTTTTAAGTTAGTTATATTTTATAATGCCCAAATGATCTGATCCTTTTTGAAAGGGATCAGGACATGCCATACCAAAATATGCCACTGTGGCATAAAAATTATTTTGAGTTGAAGGCATGTAAGTTCCTGAAATTCCTCATCTGCCTAAAAGCAGAGACTCCCAAAAGAACTCGATTGTCATCAATCCCTTCCCTGGGGGCAACTCCAATCTTGAGACTAGGACTCAAGAGTAGGTACTACACCCAACAAGATCTTGTCACAAAACTGTTATATCTCCCATCTATTGTCCTAAGAGCCCATTTATCTTTCCAAAAAGTCATTTGTCTTCCATAAATTCCCTTTTTCCTGCCTGCCTTCTAAGAAGTCATTTGTTTTCCCAATGCTTTTTTCCCCTTCCTATATTAACATGGTCTATAAGCCCCAAATTCTAACTACCCCTTTGAGTTACTCATTCTGAGCACTCCCATGAGTATGCATGGTTTTTTTCCTCTTGCTCATGTCTTTTGTCAGTTTAATTTGCAAGCCTCCAGAATTAAACATGAGAGGGTAGAGGACAGAGGTCCAATTTGTTTTGGTGTGAATTCGGGGAAAATTCTTCTCAACATGAATACACACAAATTCAAAAGTTCATGCCTCCTTTTGCATGCCCTCAAATCCCCTATTATTGGTAGCACATGGCCAAGGTGTTTGGTGCCTCAGATGAGGAAAACATTTAAATTATGGCAGCTGCCTCCGGATCCAAAGTTGAGGAACAACTTATCTAGGAGCAGACTGTCTTGTTAAGTGGGCTATCATTTGAATGGTAGCTCTTTTTGTGATGCAAGTAAAAGGCAGGCATGCAGCCAAGTCCTGGGAGAAACCTGTGTGGCTTGATAAAGGCCCTCCCACCCAACACCCCTTTGTATGTAGCACTCAGGAGAAGTTGACAATTTTATTCAAGGATCCCAAGACCCCTGGAAGATACGTAAGCCCCATATGACCCAGGTAGATCAGAGTGGCTTAGCGTGTAGTCCACTGGTGGGAAAAGATATCAAGAGCCCCAAAGTGGAATCACTATGGGGGGATGAGGAGTCTGAGCTGGTAGTCAGCAGAGCAGGTTTGAGTAAAAGGCAAAGTGTGGTGTGGAGAAAGACTGTTTCCGGCCATTCCAGTAAACAACAAATGTTGCCCACCACCGAGCCATTAGCCACCGCAGCCACCGTGATGGTACACCCTGAGGGGAATTCAGGATGGAGAAAAACAGGATACCAACCCTAGATAGTCAAGATGCATATCATGGGAATAATTTCAATGAGCCCAGACTCTTGCATCTTCCCATACACAGAAAAGCACAAAAACATTAACTTGAGATGTCTGGTTTTTACGATTAGCAGTAATCTTTTTGTTTGACTACATGGGTTTTGGGTTTGTTTGTTTTCAGCAAAAACTCCTATATATCTTGGTTCTTCCCTTACCTCATTGGAATAGTTCCTCAGAGCTATTTGGCAGTCTATATCCCAGGCTACAGTCCTCAGTAAGGTCCCCAAATAAAACATAACTCTCGACTTTTAGGTTTTGCATTTTTGGGTTTTTTTCAGCCAACTGTGGGAACTGACCCTAGCACAGAGTGGGGCTGACTGTGGAGCCCATCTGGATCCACTGAGGCACAGTGTTAGGCTGTGGGGAAAACAGCTGATTATGTCAACATAAGCTTGGAGACCAAGCCAGGGCACTAACTTCAGCCTTTGCAAGGATCTATGCCAAAAAAGGCATCACTGAAGGAATAGACAAAAGTCCATCAGGCTGTGCAAGATACTCAGCAACAGAACTCAGCAACAGCATCTGAACAGGCAGCTAACAGGCTGACTGGACTTCCTACCTTGCTCTCTGTCTGGCATGAGGAAAGACAGAAGCTTTGGTCTAAGGGTTCCTGGACAACTGGGAAGGGCATTAAAAAGCCACAATGGGAGATACTTGATTTCTTGACAAATAAGGTATGTGAGGATGAAGAGTATGAAGTGATGTTTTTCCTGAAGCAGGTGAAACAGGTCAGATTCATTTCAGAAAGATCATGAGTTAATAAATTATGCATATCTAATAACTGTTTAATAAAACTGTTCATCACTTTTAAATGATGAAAACTAGCAGTCATACCCACCCACCACCCAACATGAGGGAAAAGAAAGTGCCACCAATTTGAGAAAAACATCTTCTAATTATTTTTCCTTTTTGGAAATAGAGAGATGTCAATTTCAACATTATAACCAGGGTAAAAAATTTAAAAATGAGTACGAAAACTATCTGAATTACATGTTTCTCTTTCAAGGTTATTTTCACAGGATATGCCACCATTTTCTAAGGTCTTTGGAATCTTACAAGTTCCCTTTGTTTCAATTTTGCTTCCAAGGGCAGATTTATATTAGTAGGAAACAAGTTAGCAACAATTATTAATATTCACAGAAATCTCTTTACTACACACAAAAAAGCAAGACTGTGAGTCTAATGAATGTTTCTAGTGCTTTATCAAATTAGATTTGACTGCTTTCAATAGTACAGAAAGTTCTCTCTCCCCCAGAAGCTGCAGCATAGAAAGAACCTCTCGTTCTCCTCTTTTTGAGCCTCCTTCATTAAACAGAAATGCTTGCACTCACTAGAACTGTAAGCAAAAATCAGGCTGTAGATATCAACTTTACCGGTAGAAACGGGGTGGGAAATGAACAGTCTTAGATACGGATAAAAATGGATAGAGCAAGTACTAAGTGAAATAAGGAAAATAAAGCATTAATCTTTCATTTTACTAGGTTGGTGATTCTAAGATTACTTTGGATGACATACAAATTAGATAAACCAGAAAAATATGCGTACACGGCCTCTAAGCATTTTAAGAGAGAGAGAGAGATCACAGGCAAAAAAAGACGGAGACTCCTCTCCTAGAATTTTATTTCATCAGTACTACCCAGGTTTGGGGGTTTGGGGGTTTTTAATCTGTTTTGTTTTGTTTTACTTTTATAGGAAGAGAAAGGATATAAGAAGAGTAAGTTGTGAAAACAATTTTCGTTTATTAGCTCTGCATGTTTGGATAATTTACCTCAAGCTCTCTGAGCTGCAGCTTCATCTACAAAGATGAGAAAACAGCTATTCTCTTCAGGTCTTCTGAGTGAGTGGCTTCCTCACTTCACTCTCCTAACTTCAGGCCCCCTGGCCATGCTACACCACAGAAGCCCTCTACACATCCTTTCACCACTGTCTCTATGGCCAAATGGCTCAGTCTTAGTTCTCCAGTTTTCCAATCCCAAATTCACAAAGGAGAAAAATGCTTGGCCCAGCTCATCTTTTCACGTGAGGCTACAGATCTTGGGGGCATTATTCCTAAGTCATGTATTCTCCCCTCACACAGTCAACTACAACTGATGTGGGAGGACACAAGATCCTGTTGCTGGTTTAGCAACAGCAGAGAAAATTTCAATAGAAGGGAAGGTGGAAGGGGCAGTCAATGATCAACAGTTCTGGGCTAACAAAATATTTTAAAGCTTTGATTAAAATACCTATCTTAGAACTGCATTTAGAATATATGTTTCTTAGGTTTCTTTATCACTTTTCAACACTAAACAAATTCTGAAGTATCTCTTTTTGTATCAGTGAAATTAAAAAATGAAGTTCCATAAAATTCAAATGCAGAAGGAAAAGTCAAGGCAATTCAAACAAATTTTGAGAATTTTCATCACTTTAGAATATGATAGTTTTAGATCTGATAGATAATATGATAATGAGACAAACTACCAAGACATTTACTGGGACAGATTCTGCTTTTAGTCTCAAGTACCAAATGCCATCCAGTAATTTGTGAATAACTATTGGTCTCCTCTAGCAGACAGACAGGGAGGGGAGCACCAGAGTAGCTCAGGCCCTGGATCTTCGGATGCCACATAGTGGATGCTAAGTAAATGCTTAACAAATGCATTAATGAATCAATGCTCTGGTTTTCTGTTACTTTAGCAAAGTGAAAACAATTAGGCAGTTTTTACTAAGATAAATGCTAATGCAAAGTATTTTTTAAAGGACAGGTTATAATGCAAACAAAAGAGGTGGCTTTAACTAGGCAAGGACAGGCCAAGGTGAGGACAGGCACACATTAAGCAAAGATAGGAAGTGTGGCCTTACTTGGGTTTTTCTCAGCGTGAATGAATTTACCAAAGAATGTCACTTTCAAGGAGAAAGAGTAAGCCTCAGTTCCTTAGTAGTTTCCAGGAACCCAGATCCCACTCTCAGGGCACCTCTGAATAACCAGCAGAGACTACCAGGCCTTCTGGGGAGGTGTCTACTCTCAAGGACAGGATCTGAGGGTCTAAAGCAGGTGCAGCATCTCCATGCTCCCATCTTTTTCTGTTCCTTTCACCTTAGTGACCCCTTCCTCCCGGCTTTCTCGCAACTCTCTCCTCTAGGACCTCTCTGCCAATGGAGAGCAAGACAGTGAAGTGTACTTCTGGAGTCATTTGGCCACGGTTCTTACTCTGACACTCACTGGCTATTGAGAGATACTTACCCTCCTTATGTCTCGATGTTCTCATTAGTAAAATGGGATAATAATTGTACAAATCTCTTACTGTTGTTGTAGGCATGAGTGAGACAGTATTTGTGAGGCTCTAAAAACAGCACCTGGAACATTGTGAGTCTTCAACACATTAGCTATTGGTATTCTGACATTTGGAATAGAGGCTAACGTTGGTTGTACAGACTGGAAAAGGTGTTTGAGCATCACATGTTCATCTTTTTCTTGGCCTCTCAAACTGGACCCAACTTCAAGGGGCCTCACAGATCAAAAGCCCAAACTCAATATATCAGCAGTTTTACCATTTCAGACAGTTCACTTAGTGGATACTGAAAGACTGGAAGGCAAGTCTGAACTTAGTAGCACTGAGAATAGGAGGCTGTACCATCCATAACACAAGCTGCCATCTTAAAAGCATGTATATTCAACCACCTCCATCTCCACTGCTACTATTTTTTTCTGACTTCTCTTCCCATAGCATTTTATATGATCCAATGATGGGAATTCCCTGGTGGTCCAGTGGTTAGGACTCCGTGCTTCTGCTGGGGGCCCGGGTTCCATCTCTGGTCGGGGGAACTAAGATCCCACAAGCCATGCGATGTGGCCAAAAAAAAAGTGGGGCTTCCCTGGCAGCACACTGGTTAAGAATCCACCTGCCAATGCAAGGGACAGGGGTTCGAGCCCTGGCCCAGGAAGATCCCACATGCTGCAGAGCAACTAAGCCCATGTGCCACAACTACTGAGCCTGAGCTCTAGAGCCCGCAAGCCACAACTACTGAGCCCACGTGCCACAACTACTGAAGCCTGTGCACCTAGAGCCTGCGCTCCGCAACAAGAGAAGCCACGACAATGAGAAGCCTGCGCACCGCAACGAAGAGTAGCCCCCGCTCACTGCAACTAGAGAAAGCCTGCACACAGCAATGAAGACCCAGCACAGCCAAGAATACGAAAATAAAATAAATAAATAAATAAATTTTTTTAAAAAGTGATGCAGGGGCTTCCCTGGTGGCGCAGTGGTTGAGAGTCCGCCTGCCGATGCAGGGGACACGGGTTCGTGCCCCAGTCCGGGAAGATCCCACATGCCGCGGAGCAGCTGGGCCCGTGAGCCATGGCCGCTGAGCCTGCGCGTCTGGAGCCTGTTCTCCGCAATGGGAGAGGCCACAACAGTGAGAGACCTGCGTACCGCAAAAAAAAAAAAAAAAAAAAAAAAAAAAAAAGAACTAACGTTTACTGATAGCTTACTATATGCCAGGCTATGTGTTCTAAACACACTGCATAAATTGTGTCAGTCAAGCCTCAAAACAGCACCATGAGGTAGATCCTACTGCAATACCCACTGTACAGATGAGGAGGCCGAGGCCCAAAACAGTCATGTAACTTGCCTAAAATCATACAGATAATAAGTGATAGAGCCAGTGAGTCTGTTACTAAAACCTAGGCTTTTAACTACTCTGTCATAGATATAAAGAGAACAGTTAAGACTACCATGCCAGGGCTTCCCTGGTGGCGCAGTGGCTGAGAGTCCGCCTGCCGATGCTAGGGGACATGGGTTCGTGCTCTGGTCCGGGAAGATCCCACATGCCGCGGAGCGGCTAGGCCCGTGAGCCATGGCCGCTGAGCCTGCGCGTCCGGGGCCTGTGCTCTGCAACGGGAGAGGCCACAACAGTGAGAGGCCCACATACCGCAAAAAAAAACTGGGCTTCCGTAGTGGCGCAGTGGTTGGGGGTCCGCCTGCCGATGCAGGGGATGCGGGTTCGTGCCCCGGTCTGGGAGGATCCCACGTGCCGCGGAGCGGCTGGGCCCGTGGGTCATGGCCGCTGGGCCTGCGCGTCCGGAGCCTGTGCTCCGCAGCGGGAGAGGCCATGGCAGTTAGAGGCCCGTGTACCGCAAAAAAAAAAAAAAAAAGTATCCACCTGCCAATGCAGGGGACATGGGTTCGAGCCCTGGTCCGGGAAGATCCCACATGCCGTGGAGCAACTAAGCCCGTGCGCCACAACTACTGCGCCTGCGCTCTAGAGCCTGAGAGCCACAACTACTGAGACTGAGTGCCACAACTACTGAAGCCCATGCGCCTAGAGCCCATGCTCCACAACAAGAGAAGCCACCGCAATGAGAAGCCCACGTACCGCAACGAAGAGCAGCCCCCGCTCTCCTCAACTAGAGAAAGCCCACACGCAGCAACGAAGACCTGACGCAGCCAAAATTTAATTAATTAATTTTAAAAAAGCCCACACGCAGCAACGAAGACCTGACGCAGCCAAAATTTAATTAATTAATTAATTTTTAAAAAACTACCCTGCTTTTAGGAACTTCACACGCAATAACGAAGAAAAGCCATATGTTGCACTGTGCTATGAATTGTGGCTTAGGACACAGAATCATATTTAATAAAAGGCATAATATTGAACCTGCTGATATCTAATTCCTTTATTCATTAAATATTTTTTTAATGCTTACATTGTGCCAGACCCTGTTTTAAATATCCAGGTGCATGATACCATTAGCCCAGAAGGAAATAAAAATTAAACCACAATGAGATAAACCAAGACCAGCTACCAGAATGGCTAAAGTGAAAAAGACAAACAATAACAAGGGTTGACAATAACAAGGAAGTAAAGCCAACGGAATTCTCACTTATTCCTCGTAAGAATGTAAAAATGCTACAACCTCTTTGGAAAACTTGGTAGTTAATAACATTAAACAACTACTCTATGACCCTATAATACTACTCTTAAGTATATATCCTAAAGAAATTAATACATAGCTGTATATCTACCCACAAAGACTTAAGTAACATTTATACCATAGCAAACATAAAATACATAAGTTATGATGTACAGATTGATAAATCTTTACAAACTCCTGAGAAGCCCATGTTTTTTCCCTTCTCAGTCTCTAACCCCCCAAAGGTTACTACTACCTTGATATCAAAGATGATAGATTAGTTTTGCCTGTTTTTGATCTTTCTATAAATAGACACACACTAGTACTCTGTATCTTGCTTCTGTTTTTCAATGTTTGAGACTCACTGATTTTGTGTGTAGTTATGGTTTGCACATTCTTGCTTCTGTATAGTATTCCAGTGTATAGTATTCCAGAATAACTATACATAGAGTAAAGGGAATACCCAGATCTGTAAGATACAGAGTCCCAGCTGATACCAGTATAAAGGGAACCAAAATGCTGTCATGCCCACTGCCCTTTATGGTGGAAGCATATGGAGTGAAATCCACCTCCAGTTTTCCCTCTACTCATTTCCCTGGCCTGAGTGTAGAATAGTGATGGATGTATCAGCAGCTGAAAGAGTCACATGACTCTCTGACATGCAGAATAAGAGTCACTATGGTGGGAAAGGCACAGTAGAAGCCCCTGAAACTGCCTCCATGACCTTCAGGTCCACCCTCTGGGAGGCTCTTCCTGTTCATCATCCTCCTTAGCCACACCTGAAGTAGGACTGGGTCAAAGCCCCTCCTTGAGTATTCAGCAGCTTTCTCAGGCTGCTTCCTGTCCATGGAAGGTTCAGGACCCAGGATCGTAGTTAAGTCTAAATCAGTCACAGCTTCTTTGACCAGGTGTGTGGTTCCTTTGCCAAACTAACTCCTTCAACAGGTCTCTTGTTTTCGATTCGTGTCAGTTCTACATCCCAAATTTTATTTTTATTTTTCCAGGCAGAGTTCTCAGAATGGTTACATTCCTTTGCTTTCTTGCCCTCAAGACACTCTCACTTAAATTAACCACATGTACCTTGTTTATAAGGCTTCAGGGGGAGCGCCTCACATTTAATCTCTTTTCCTTGAGTCACTGGAGGGATTTACTGGGCAAGACAATTTAGGCGGATGCTTACTTTGAAACATCTTAGTTTGTTCCACTGCTTTAACATGGAGAGTTTAATGCTTGACACAAGACTGAATTTTAATCGGCTCTGAATGCTCAGAAGCCTTTTTAGTACTGGCTTTTTCTAGTTGAGATTGAGAAGCAACTGTCTCTTCCAAGAGTAAGTCCCTGAATTTGAGGACTTTCTCTGCTCCTTTTCATTGCTGACTGCAAACATAGCAATTCTTTACTGAGTTCATCTCTTTCGAATAATACCTTGCAAATGCAGCCAACAGAAACCTAAATAAACTTCTAATAGTCTGTTTTCCAATCTTATTCCCTAGAACTAAACTTTATTAGATATAAGTCTCCAAAGTTATAGCAGGGAATAGTTTTATCAACTGGTTAACCACTGAATAACATGGATTATCATCCTCCCAGCCTCCAAAGCTCATCCACACCCTAGTACTGTTAAAGAAAAAAAATTATTCATGACACTTGTCATGATGGTAAGGTAGACTTTATTCAACAAACGACTATAAAGGGGGTGTAGGGGAACAAAATTTGCCACCCCAAAATGTCTCTTTAGCATTGTATTATTTCCAGCTGAAAACAATCAAGGCCCAAAAGACTCAGGAAGAAATTTTGACCTCCCTCCCGTCTAACTGCCTAAAAGAATTTACATAGCGGGCCTATTCCTGGAATAGAGCTATCACCAGAGATATCTGCATTCTGTCAGGTACTGTTCTGCTTTCCCAAAAATCTATTATTATATTAACAGAGTGTCTTACAATAAATTCTACCTCACAATCAGAGAAGTATTTTTACTACGGAAAACACCCTAGATTAAAAACCAAAGGAGTGTCACACAGGCCCCTAGTCCAATAAGATCAGTAGGCCTGAGGATAACCCTCTTTCAAACCTCCTCATCAATGGCGGCCTGAGGGGACCCGCAGCCCCAGGAGGACGGCCTGCTGGGTGGGGGAAGGCAGGCCCTGCCCAACAGGCCAGGAGAGCCCGGTGCCTGAGGGCAGGTGCCCCAGCGCGAGCTGCGCGTCAGGGGCTGCAGGACTCAGCGTTCAGGCTGCCCTGGGATGGTTCCCGGGTCCAGGCCTTGTAGGAATACACTGGGCCACGAGCAGGTACTTCTGAAGGACACGCCGCGATGCCAAGGTCCACCCCGCTTCGAAACAGAGTTACCTGTTTTCCTGAAGTTACATCTCACAGGAACGCCTGGACTCCGCCCTCCGCTGAGAAGAGACACTAAGGAACCTGACTTCCACAGGTGCCCTGTGTGTCCTCGCGGGGCTAAGAAAGGTCGGACTCCAACGACCTTCGCAGCTCCGCATCAGGAGCGCCCTGCAGGTAACGCGGTGCTCCAAAAACCACTCCTGAGGGGCTCAGAAGGCCTCAGAGAGCCTCTCTTCTCGCAGGCTTAAATGTCCCGGATGCCGTGGGCGGGGCGCTGACGGAACTGCGCATGCGCGTGCCGCTCTCTCACAGGATCCGCGCGCCGCTCCCACACAGGATCCGCGCTCTCCTGGTTGGGTCTGGATTCGAGAACATGGAGGGATAGTCAGGGTCCCAGGGAGGGACTTATGGGAGACAAGCTGTGCTTCCATGATCCATTCTGCTCAAAAGGTAAACAAACAAATAATAATAACAGTAAAAATGCAAATGCACTAAGTCGAGAATCAGAGGGTATGGGTTCAGGTATCAATTCATCGTTACTCCTGACCTGGAGCAGGTCAGTTCACACAACTGAGAACTCTCTTTCCTAAATAAATATACTGCCCAGGGCACATTAGCCTAGGGAACAATCACAGGTTCTGAATCTCAAGAAAAATCCTCAGTCTGAAGAGAGTCCTCATTAGTGAAATCCAGGTAGCAATCCGTTCCTCTCTTAACATAGCTCCTGGCATCACTTCTGATGGAGATGTTGTTCCCATACTACTGATGTTGTCATCCATAATTTTCCTATGTCCAAGTTCTGATTAATAAAGTGAGCAAAGAAAAGAACAAATACCTTTCCTCTCCCCCAACCCCATCATGTCTTCAGGTCATTTAACAAAGCTTCCTTGTAGTCTAAACGTCTGTCATACCCCTATAATGGTTTAAAAAAAAAATTCCTTATAGTTCTTCTTTATCTCTCGTTTCCTACTCTATGAATTAGGCCCAGTTTTCCTTTGAGCCAAGTCAAAAGTCCATGTAGGTGTTATTGCCCTATAACATGTTCAGAACCATTCTTCCTGGACAAATGCTGGTCAGTGTCTCTAAGTTTCTACAGAGCCATGCCCTCTGCTTAGGGTGAGTTCTTTACCCAGTCTGGCTGAATGCCTGGATGCTGGTTTTTCACTGCTAAAGGATGCCGAAGGCAAGACTTCAGCTTCGGGTATTTGCTAATTGAGTCCCAAACACCTTCCCCTTAGGCTCACCAGATGTGTCTGAATCCTTAGTGAGTAGCCATCTCAGGCTCTTGTGATTGGAGCCTCTTGTACTGAGCTGTAAAATGAGGGTGGTTAAGCCATAGAGTGAAATGCTAAAGCTGGAAAAGACAGACTTCTCATCCACTGCTTTTCACACTGTTTATTAGTGACCTGAAAGATCAATTTACTGGCTCCCAATCAGCATTTTTAAATAAAGGGAATAGAGTTTCCTTTTTTTAAAAAAAGGAAAGAAAAAACAAAAGGGTGCTAGCAAAGGTTATGTCCTGTTTCACTAAACTGTTTCAGCTGTGTATGTGTGGGTTTCCTACTGACTAGCATCAGTCTTTTTAAACAATGTAAGAGTTGTTCTAGATCTGTGTTTCTCAAATTATGGTCTCTGCACCAGTAGCGTCAGCTATTACCTGGAGATTCATTAGAAATGCAAATTCTTGAGCCTCATCCCAGACCTACTGAATCAGAACCTTTAGGGGTGGGGCCTGACAATCTGTGTTTTAAAAAGCCTCCAGTCAATTCTGATAAACACACAAATTTGAAAACCACTGGGATCTAGATAATTTAGCCTTTCTCAAGCAAAGGAGAGACTTGAGCCCTAGAGAAAATGTGACTCTTTTCTCTTTTCTCCCAGTATGATTACATAGATAGCTGGCATTGTAGACACATAGGAGAGAAGCAAATTATCACACACAATGGATGCCTTAAGCATTAGGGCTTAATTCTCTCTTGCAGGTGGTTGAGAAGTGCTGGTCTAGAAGGGCTGGTCTAGAATGATGCCCAAAGTTTCTCTTCAGAGTCAAATTTATGTGACTTTACCTAAATTCTCCAAAACATAAAGTAATCCAACACAGGGATTTGAATATAAATGCTTCTGCTTAAAATATAGTTTCTTCTTACCTCTACTGTGTTTATAAACAATGATCCTATTGTGATAAAGAAATTAAGTATATAACTGTTATTAAAGAACTGGAAACTAAGATTTGCTGAGGACATTCAAAATCAGCCTCAAGTTCACTAATCTAATCATAATGCCATATTGACAAGCTCTCCCTAGGACAGTGATTTATAGCCTTTATCCTGCTTTCACCGTGTTTTGTTCACAGCACACTCCCAATCACTAGTATTTCTCATCACAATGCTGCTATTCTCATGGGAACTCTTATGCAGGGAGGGGAGAGCTTGAAAAGTCTCCTTGAGGATTCTAACCCCCCACATGATAACGGATCACTACACTAGGATGAAAGACAAAGTTGCTAATAACAATCTAAGTCAGTAGAGAACAAATCGTCCTACCAGAATAGCCTAGTTTTAAATAGGCATTGACTGAGTTCCAGGATGATCCAAGAGCTCAGAGCATAATTCATTGTTGTATACTTATTTATTCCCTGCAAAGAATCACTTTATTCTTTCAGAAGAAAGCGAAATCTGGTCATGAGAAAGGGAAAATTTTCTTGTCAATCAACGAATCTACATTTTTCATGCCTATTGTGTATGCATCGGTGTACTAAGAAATATGTAGGATGTGCATGGCTGTATAGCAACTGGATAGAAAAGATCAGAACATATTAAATAAGCAACATAAAAATATAACATTAAGAAATGTTAAATTATCAGGGACTAATTATGAAACCATCTGATGTGGTTTCAAGAAAAATGGATTCCTAAACCTAACCCCAGAAATACTGACATAAGACTTATCAGAGGCAGGGCTCAGGATGAGGCCCAGGGCCCATTTAAGTCCTCCAGATGGTTATGATAGTCAAGCTAGGCACACTACCTTAGAAATCCAGAAGAGGAAAATTAATTTTAACTGGTACAGTCAAGGAACACCTCTGTGGCACAGTGAAGCTGAGCTCAGCCTTGAGGACAGGGTAGAAAGTAAACAAAGCAACAGAGAGACCAAAGAGCATCTGTGCACTTGCCTGGAGCAGGAATGTTACCTGAGACAAAGTGCTAAGGAAGTTTTGGAAGGTAAAGAATGAGTGCCTAAAGCAGTCAGAGGCTTCCCCCAAACTGAGTCTTAAAGATTGGCAGGAAGAATCTGTCAAACAGAGAATGAGGGAAAGGGGATTTCAGGCAGAGGAAACAACTTATACACAGTATAGAGATGTAGCATGGCAAGATGTGTTAAGTGAAGAGCAGACATTCCATATGACCAGTGAAGGAGATCAGAATGTGCCACCCCAAAATAATGAGTGTGGCATGTAGACAAAGAATGCCACCTGCCATATCAGCAAACAAAGAATGTAGTGACCATCAGCCCCTACAGCTGCCCCCAGTGGTACACCCCGAGGGGATTCAGGATAGAAAAGAACAGGATACTGGCTCTAGATAGTTGAGGTGCATATCAAAGGAGTAATTTCATCAAGCCCAGACTCTTGCATCTTCTCATACAGGGAAAAGCACTAAATTCATTAACTTGAGATGTGTGTTTTTTCTTTAATTAACAGTAATCTTTTGATGTGCTGACTACCTGGTTTCTATTGCAAAAAACTCCTATATACCCTGGCTCCTCCCTTTCTTCTTTAGAGCAGTCCCTCAGAGCTTTCCAAGAGGCTGTCTCCAGGGCTTAAGTCCTCAGCAAGTCCACTGAATAAAACATAGGTCTCAACTTTTAGGTTGTGCAATTTTTTCAGTTGACAGGCATATAGATTATTTTGAGCTGAAGTCAATTGAGAATCAACAGATGCAGAAAGAAGTCTTTGCAGAGCTTCCATTAAATGATTAAAAGCAGAAACTTCTAAGAAACTAGAAGTGTCATAAATCTCCACTCTGGGGAAGTTTTATGGCCATGAAGAAGAAAGAAAGTTGTGGAATGAATCTACACAAATAAACCTTACTAAAATAATGCTGATCTTCCATTACTTTCCCCATACATGTACCTTCCCACAATTTATCCTCCCTAGAAACTCAACCTCCTTTCCCTTTGTTTAGTCACTTCTTCAGTATGTATCGCTCTTCACTAAAGTGGTATATAAACTCTGAAGTCTAACCATCTCTTTGGGGTTTTCACTTTATTTCTCTGAAGCACCATGAGCATTAATAATAGTAACAACAGGGACTTCCCTGGTGGTGCAGTGGTTAAGAATCCACCTGCCAATGCAGGGCACACGGGTTCAAGCCCTGGTCCGGGAAGATCCCACATGCCATGGAGCAACTAAGTCTGTGAGCCACAACTACTGAGCCCACGTACCTAGAGCCCATGCTACGCAACAAGAGAAGCCACCGCAATGAGAAGCCCACGCACCGCAACCAAGAGTAGCCCCCACTCGCCGCAACTAGAGAAAGCCCCTGTGCAGCAACGAAGACAATGCAGCCAAAAATAAAGAAATAAATGAATACATTTTAAAAATATGTGTATATAATAATAACAACATCAATAAAAATTTTTGTGCCTTTTCTCCTGTTAATCTGTCTTTGTCAGTTTAATTTGTAGGCCCCATTCATGAACCTAAGAGGGTAGAGGAAAAAATTTTCTTCCCCTATACTAGAATGGGCAGAGGAGAAAGAAGGAGAGCCCTATGAGAGATAGGGTAAGAGAAGTGGTCAACATGATTAAGAAGTAAAAGAATAAAACTGAACTTCTCAAAACCCTCGGGGGGGAAAGTAAATTGCTGGGTGTACGTGCATATGATATATTGTGTGAGTGATAGGGTCCAGAAACCACAAAGAATGAGTAGATTCATGTCCCATCTAAAAGGGGCAGCCTTCTCAACCCAAGCGAACAGCTGCCTTGCTGGGCATGAAGGACCTGGTGCTGCCAAGTCATCTGATTTATGTTTTTAAGAAAACCCAGAAATTCAGATTTTTAGATAATATCTCCAAACTTTTAAATAATGACTCCAAATTCTTCAAGTTATTATTTAGGCCAAAACCCCACACAACTCCTGGCCTGATATGGATGCTAGTTTATCACTTCTGGGCTAGAGTTTAATAAACTCTTACTGCATCCAAATTACACCAGTGTCTGTGTAATTCACTATGTGCCTAATTCATGTGTTGGCAGAACATGGCAGCTAGGCTGAAGACATTTTGGGGAAGAACAAAAATCAAGTTTGGAGCTTTTATTCTGGAAAGACCTGTTTATGTCTGTATATATCTATATCCACATCTATACGATTTATATCTATGTATATATAGATATCTATATCTTCCTCAATTTAAATATAGGCAAGATATTATTCTCAAACTTTGTGATATTTTTCAAAAATTGCCAGGGCTTAGAAAGTATACTATCACAGCCAGAGGCATGATTTGAAAAAAAGCATTCTTTATTAGTGAACAGGCATACCTCATTCTATTGTGCTTCACTTTATTGCACTTCGTGTTTTTATAAATTGAAGGTTTGTGGCAACCCTGCCTCAAGCAAGTCTACCAGCACCATTTTCCAACAGCATTTGCTTACTTTGTGTCTCTGTGTCACATTTTGGTAATTGCTGCAATATTTCAAATTTTTCATTATTATTATATTTAAGGTGATTTGTGATCACTGATCTTTGATTGTAATTGTTTTGAGTTACCACAAACTGTGCTCATATGAGATGGCTAACTTAATAAATGTTGTGTATGTTCTGACTGCCCCACTGACCAGCTCCTCCCTGTCTCTCTCCCTCCTCAGGCCTCCCTATTCCCTGAAACACAACTATATTTAAATTAGGCCAGTTAATAATCCTTCAGTGGCCTCTAAGTGTTCAAATGAAAGGAAGAGTCACACACCTCTCACTTTAAATCAAAAGCTAGAAATGATTAAATTTAGTGAGGAAGGCTTGTCTAAAGCTGAGAGAGGCCATAAGTTAGGCCGCGTGTGTCAAACAGTTAGCCAAGTTGTGAATGCAAAGGGAAAGTTCTTGAAGGAAATTAAAAGTGCTACTTCAGTGAACACACGAACAATAAGAAAGTAAGACAGCCTTATTGCTGATATGGAGAAAGTTTTAGTGATCTGGTTAGATCACACCAGCCACAACACTCCCTTAAATTAAAGCCTAATGCAGAGCAGGGCCCTAACTCTCTTCAATTCTGTGAGGAAGGGACATAAGAAAAGTTTGAAGCGAGCAGAGGTTGGTTCATGAGTTTTAAGGAAAAAAGCCACCTCCATGATGTTAAAGTGCAAGGTGAAGCAGCAAGTGATGATGTAGAAGCTGCAGCAAGTTATCCAGAGATCTAGGTAAGATAATTCATGAAGGTAGCTACCATAAACAACAGATTTTCAATGTAGAGGAAACAGCCTTCTACTGGAAGAAGATGCCAGAAGACTTTTATAGCTAGGGAGAAGTCAGTGCCTGGCTTTAAGGCTTCAAAGGACAGGCTGACTCTCTGGTTAGTGATTAAGGTAGCTGGTGACTTAAAATGAAGCCAGTGCTCTTTTACCATTCTAAAAATCCTAGGGTCCTTAAGTATTTTGCTAAATCTACTTTGTCGGTGCTCTATCAATGGAATTATAAAGCCTGGATGTCAGTACATTTCTTTACAACATGGTTTACTAAATATTTTAAGCCCACTGTTGAGACTTACTGCTCAGAAAAAAAAAAAAAAGATTCCTTTCCAAGTATTACTGCTCATTGATAATGAACTTGGTCACCCAAGAACTCTGATGGAGATGTACAATAAGATGAATGTTGTTTTCATACCTGTAAACACAACATCCATTCTGCAGCCCATAGATCAAGGAGTAATTTCAACTTTCAAGTCTTATTATTGAAGATATACATTTTTGTAAGGCTGTAGCTGCCTTAGGTAGTAAGTCCTCCGGTGGATCTGAGCAAAGTACAGTGAAAACATCCTGAAAAGGATTCACCCTTCTAGATGCCATGAAGAACATTTGTGGTTCATGGCAAGAGGTCAAAATATCAACATGAATAGGAGTTTGGAAGAAGTTGATTCCAACCCTCATGGATGGCTTTCGAGGGGTTCGAGACTTCAGTGGAGGAAGTAATTGCAGATGTGGTGGAAACAGCAAGAGAACTAGAATTCGAAATGATGCCCAAAGATGTGACTGAATTGCTACAATCTCATGATAAAACTTTAACAGATGAGGAGTTGCTTCTTATGGATGAGTAAAGTGTTTTCTTGAGATGGAATCTACTCCTGGTAAAGACTGTGAAGATAGCTGAAATGACAACAAATGATTTAGAATATTATATAAACTTAGTTTATAAAGCAATGACAAGGTTTGAAACAATACACTTCAGGTTTGAAAGAAGTTCTGCCATGGGTAAAATGCTATCAAACAGCATTACGTGCTACAGAGAAATCATTTGTGAAAGGAAGATTCAATTGATGTGGCAAATTTTTTGTTGTCTTATCTTAAGAAATTGCCACAGGTCTCCAACCTTCAGCAACCACCACTCTGATTAGTCAGCAGCCATCAACATCAAGGCAAGACCCTCCACCAACAAAAAGATTATGACTTGCTGAATGCTCAGATGATGGTTAGCATTTTTTAGCAATAAAGTATTTTTAAATTAAGGTATAATGCTATTGCACACTTAATAGACTACAGTATAGTGTAAACATACATTTTATATGCACTGGGAAACCAAAAGATTCATGTGACCCTCTTTATTGTAATATCCACTTTATTGCCATGGTCTGGAACCAAACCTGCAACCTCTCCGAGGCATGCCTATAAGAGTATTTGAGACCCTACAGGATTAATTCTACATGCTAATATTTAGGGAGGAAAAAGTACTGTTTTCACTATGCAAGCTGAAAAGGACTTTAGTAGCATACACAAACTTTAATTTCATGAGCAACATGAGCAAATCTAGGGTCTTACTTTCTCCTTGTTGGAGAGTCATTCTAAGGGCAAATTCATTAAAACTGGAAAGTGCTATATATATATATTTTTTAAAATATTTATTTATTTATTTTATTATTTATTTTGGTTGCACTCAGTCTTAGTTGCAGGCTCCTTAGTTGTGGCATGCGAACTCTTAGTTGCTGCATGCATGTGGGATCTAGTTCCCTGACCAGGGATCGAACCCGGGCCCCCTGCATTGGGAGCATGGAGTCTTAACCACTGCGCCACCAGGGAAGTCCCTATATATTTTTTCAGACTTTTAATTGAGGAAAAAATTATTTATTTTAGGTGCCTGTTTAATCAACTTTGAGAAACCATTCTATGACAAATGACAAATCTTATATTCAAGTTTGTACCAACTTACTTGCCATTATAAAAATTACCCTTCTATGAATTTTAGAAGTAACTTTCTTAAGAATCTCAGCTGCATAAAAATTTAACTACTACATAATTCAAAACTTTGCCTATAATCCTCTTTAAGGTTATGACATAAAAAGATGTTCCTCTGAAAACTAAAGTCATTTTCATTTCAATTTTCTCAATTACATTTTTTTCACAAGTATAAAACGTTTTCTCTTTACTCTTTACAAGAATATTTGGAAAGTCTGGACTGTAAACTAAGATTATTCATTATTTCTAGTTGAACACCTTCTAAACAGAAAACTCATCTCTCAAAGATAATCTGATGGACTTTAGACAACTCTAAGTGTTAGAAAACTCTTTCTTATATTGAACTGAGGCAAAAACCAGGGTTCCTAACTCCCAGATCAGAGTTTTTTTCATATAATTCAGCTTGAATAAGGTCTTTAGATATCCAGGTTACAATACAAAAAAAAAAAAATTTTTCAAAACAAAATGCAAATGATTCCTAGTAGATCCTATAGAAATGATGGCAATATTTACTTTTAAAAGCATTGATTTCATTGCAGTAGTCCTTTATAGAATTATTTTAAATAATAAAAAAAACTTTGTGTTGGCTACACTCCATTTACTCTAACAATCTGCATTAGGTAGAGAAGAATAATATATTTAGGGGAGTCATCATTTGTTCACTCACAAATACTATGTTATAACTTACAATGAAATATGAGTCAAGAATGAAAACTCCCCCCCCAAATTGATTTTGCACTAAGAATTACTTTTTGTTTAGCACCTTCAACAACCCTATGAGAATAATTATTCCATTTTTATTGTAAGGTAATTATACACAAGATATACAAGCATACATAAGTTGAATTAAGTTGTTTATTCAACTAGCTAGATATTCCTATCTTTTCATATCCTGCTTATAAATCCTTATTTGACTAGTCAGATAAGAAGAAATATGGATTTAGAGATACCTCAGTGTCAAGAGCCAGGTCCTTATTGGCCTTACCATTTTTACAGACCATTAAGCCACTGAGCCCTTAGTGTCCTCATCTGCAAAACGGGAGTAATACTTACATAGCCTTATGGTGCTTGCATAAAATAATGTCGATCAAGGAAGTAATACTATGTCAAGCACACACTAGGTACATAATAAATATTAATTCCTTCCCCCCACTCCAGATGGCGCAAAATAAGGAATTTTAAAAGGTACTATTAAGGATAGGGAGCATTTATCCATTAGACACGAAAATGAGAACTACAAAATTAAATCTACTGGTATCAATGTGAAAACTCTTTAAAAAAATGCCTACATAGTGCAGCGTATACCAATTTATAGTTAAATATAATTTTCTAAATATGCCATCACTTTGAAAACAAATTTTCTCATTTTTTCAATAATTTCTAAGCACATACCCAGCCAGTGACTGCAAAGAAACCACAACCCATCGTGAACCAAGTGTCACACCCTGCCAAATATTGCCAAATCAACAACGGTACAACAAAAATTTATTTACTCTTTAAACTGCGTGAATTTAAATCTATTCTATTTGAGATTGATACGGAGTGAAAACCTCCTCTAACCTCCGTTCCCCCTTTAAAATAAGATGCTTAGTGTCTGGGAAGGGCTTAAGGTGCAAAGTAAAGAATGTAAAGGGAAGGAATGAAACAACTTCATGAGTACATTCGTGTCAAGGGAAAGTTGACTCCTCCCTAACCCTGAAATACAGCTACTACAGCCACAAGTAAATACAATGGCATGTTATCGGCCATTTTCCGCATTTGGCCCGTCTACCCCTGTGCTAAAGAATTAGACCGGAGAGCACGAATTTCCCCTTTCTCCATAACCCACAGCTAAAGGTAGAACATGCCAGCAGGCTGCAGACACCCACAGGGTGACTGAGCTCCCAAGACTCACAGCCAGCACCCACACAAGTCTTACGACCCTCCCCACCCACGACGATCCTACCCCGCCCGCCTCGCCCCAAGATTCGCACATGCGTACACCCAATTAGGAGAAGTTAGAGCATTCCCCAACTCGCCTAGTCCCCACGCCCAGCTGCCACGCAGCCAGTCCTCCTGCCCTTCTTGGGGCCGCTAGCTTCACTATTCAGTAATACGCATGTGCAAACGGTGTCTCCGGGCCACCCATTAGCCGGCCGGGGCGGGACGGCAGGCGGAACCAAGTTTCTTGCGCACGCTCCAGACATGCGCAGTGCAGCGGCTGAGGCGCCCGCTGTCGATTTGGAAGTTCCGGGGCGGCAGCGCATGCGCGAGTTTACGAGTTACCGGCGAAGAGGGGAGCCTGACGACTCGGAAATTTGAATACCACAGTAGCATGGAGTGTGACCTCATGGAGACTGACATCTTGGAGTCGTTGGAAGATCTCGGGTAAGACTGCCTGGGCACGGGTCTCCCAAACCTCACGCTACCGGCGCCCCGGGAACTCCTCCTCCGCCCCAGTCAGAGACACCTGCCTCTTCACGCCGCACCCCGTGGCTCCTGACTGTCGCCTCCCTGTAGCTCCGGGACCCCAATGCCACGTCCACTGCCTGCCCTGCCGGGTCGGGGCCCTCCAGCTGCGACACCCTAGGCCTCCCCTGTGCTTCCTGCAGCCGAGTTACCCGCGGCGTTTGTCAGTCATGCGTGTCATTGTCTGGGTTTTGGTTCTCGCCACCACGCTCCCCGAGCTCCTCTCCTTGCGCCTCATTCTCCTGCCCTACTCCCTCAGTCTGGAGGTTGCCAAAGTTGATTATCTGTTTTCCTACTTGTTCTGCAAACTTCCTGCTCCTGTTTTGAGCCCCTACTCCTACCCCACCCCCCTACTCTCAAAAAAATCTGGTTTGCCCAGTCATGTATTCATGTGCCCAGGCTGCCCTCAGCCACAAGTCCGTGCGCTGCATACGTTCCACCCGCTAGCTCACTTGTGCACCTAACCTGTCACCACCTTCCTGGGAACCACTGGCAGTTTCCCTTGACTCTGACACTCCTTCATTGAGCCACCGTTAGCCCTTACCCTTAGGGGCATCTTCACCCACCAAGTCTCTGCATATTTGTTGTGCATTTTGTCTCTCCTCGTGACAGTTAACTCAACCATAATTTATCAGTATCTAGAAGCTGGAAATAGGGATTCTTATCTCACTGGGTCACCCAGATCAGTGTACGCTGTTAAAACTTGAGAACTTAGAATTTCTTGGGCTAAATGTGGTTCCAGAAAGAAACTGTATGATTATATATTTGCCTACAGGTACGGTATCAAAAAAAAAAGAAAGAAAGAAAAGAAAAACAGATTTAGGTAACCATATTTATAAAGTAACAAGTCCCTTATCAAAACCTTCCCCGAGGTTCTTCCATGCCATGGAAACCTTTGGGGGAAACCTTTCTTCTTCAGGAAAGGATACCTTGGGTTCCCAAAATCTGCCCATTTAAGTAACTTGTCCTGGAACAGATTTTTATGAAAGGAAATGGTAGTGCTTATCATCTTTTTTTGTCAACATGAATTATCATTGTTCTTTTCTTTGGAACTTGCTCTGAATTGTCATGACGATTCTGGACTTTAGGCGGCTTATTTCTTTGATGAGAGCCTAAGTAAAAGTCACATTCAGCAAAATGGTGTCTTTTTTGGTGGACCTCTCAGACTAAATTCCTAAATTTCATACATGAAACCATTCAGTAAACATTTTTGATGAACACTTTTTCTGTTGACAGTGTTGATCTGAGCACTTAAGGGTATAGAGTGAGGTAGAAGAGAAGTTCACACTGTGAAAATATGCTGTGAGGAGAACTGAGGAGGGCCAGGAAAAGGACAGGAAATGGGGAAGGAAAACTGAGAAAGGAAACAAGTCCTAAGCTTCCTAGAAGAAGTGACACTTAAGATTAATCTTGAAGGAGGAGTAGAGAGGATGGAGGTAAACTGTATTTAAATGTAGTCATTCTGCATGGATAGAGGTCCCTTAACAATTGGTGATGGATGCCATTTCTTCCCATTCTTTTATCCTCTGTTAACTATGTTTTTCTTCTTTTGGGTACTATAAAAGTCATTGTTACTATAATAACTCTAGTTAAATAAATCATGGAGATGGGTTGTAATGTAAACCATGGATAGTCTGAAAACTTGACTATACATTTTAACCCATAACTGCCTAGTTTGGTGGCATTCAGTCATTAAAATTTAGCCTTAATTGAATGACGTGTACTTTTCAAGGATTTACTGTGAAATATTAGAAATAAAAGACCATTCATTTTTAACCTGGTACACAGTAGGAATTCAGTAATTACTTGTAGAATATATTAATAAAGTTTAAATGTGTAACACAAGGAGAAATTTCTAGGCCTAGTTTTTTTATTTCACTGTCTAATAATATGTGGTTTTGAATCTAGATGCCAGGCTATATATAATCTCATTTTTTGTGTGAGATTTTTTCTGTCCCATTAAATATATAAACATATAATTATATTTTAGAAGGATTGACTGTTATCATTTCTCTAACATCTCTATACCTCTAAATATCAAATTATCTTAAGCATATAATGTATCATATTTAATAAGTGCTTTTATCAATATTACATTTTAAAGAAGATAAAATAACCTGAAGAATATGTATTTTAAAATTATCTTGAGAATGATAAAATCTTTAATTCTAGCTACTTTCTAGATTGAGGTTCATTGTTACTATTGTCTTTAATGAATGTTTGAACATTTAATAATTTTTTAAATTACATTTGAATCACTTACAAAGAATTGGGATTCAGTTGCACCAGTTCACCCAAACATCAACTCACCAGCAATTATTAAATTAATCTTCACATTTCTCTGGTACTAGTAAGTCTTACTAATCTTAACTATCATTAAATATAGAAGGAGGAAATAAATGAATAATTGGAAAGCTTTTGCTTTTAAAGAAAATCATTAAAAACCAAATCTAATTAATTTCTGGAAAAATTTCTAGAAAATATAACCTAAGTTTTATTTCTGAAATAGTAAACTATAGTATAACTAGTTATCACTTATAATCTAGTTTTAATACTAATTCAATTAAAGTAAGAAGTAAACCTTTGTACATAAGAGCTCTCAGTAAATGTACAGAGGTTGACATAATTTAGTACATGTGATTCTATTCAATATTCACATATTTTGAGGGGATTAGCTTGTTTTTTCTAATGGTTTAGTTTATTTATATTTGCAAGTTTAGAGACTGGTCATTGTAATTTATCTTTGTTAAACCATTGCTTAATTATACAAATAAAAATGTAAATACATTGTAATGTATTAGATGTGATTTTATATTCTTCTGAAGTATAATTTCTTACTCACCAGTTACAAGGGTCCATTGTTAGAAGATGGCGCTCTGTCTCAGGCAGTCTCTGCTGGAGCCAGTTCCCCTGAGTTTACCAAACTCTGTGCTTGGTTGGTGTCTGAATTAAGAGTGCTCTGTAAACTAGACGAAAATGTACAAGCAACTAACAGTAAGTAAACATTCAGTTTTAGGTGCAAAATGTAAAAATAAAGTTTGTATTGTCAAGTGAACATTATCAGTATTACAGCTGAAATTTCAAGTTCTTTGTAAATGTAAAAAAAATTTTATAAAGAAACCAAATGCTTTTTTCTCCTCCATTGTTTTTAGAGATAAGGTGATTCTGAAGTTGAAAAACTGGAATGTAGTCATACAACTGTTAAAAATTTGTGGAAGTTGAAAAGACCCTATTACTGAGACACAGAAAAATGGAGACAAGTATATATGAACTTTTCATTCTTTGTAAAAAGTTGTGAGATCTTAAATTGGTGGCTAGAACTAGAAATTGGGGTGTTTTTCTCTGAGGACTACCAAATTCCAGTACATATAGCATGTAAAGTAAATGCATTCTAATTCTGTTATACATAGGGAGAAAGAATACTTTATTAAGAAGCTTTCCGTGTCATAGGAATGTATCACTAGATGCATCAAAACTAGATCCAGCACCATCAGATTTATGGTGTTGAGAGCTGTTTTACATTTGCCAATTTTGTTAACTGCTTGAGCGCTAGTTTTGATGCTGAGAAAGAGGCAAAAGCTTGGAATCTGATACTCCACAACCTGGTTCCCTCCTATCATAGGTAAATCCATAACAGGAGATAAAGAAAAATGCCCACCTGCTAATCCACCCTTATGGAGAACTATACACATAATCCCATTTTTTTCCCCCACAGAATCCCATTTCGAAGAGCTCACTCTTGCATATTTAGTATATTTAATGTGTATACATCAGTGGCATCCAATTCTAATTATTAAGGAGAGTATAGTGTAACAGTAGTAGCAGCAGCTTATACTTACTGAGCACTAGCCATATTCTAAGCACTTTACTAGTGTTAACTCATTTAAACCTCAGGGCAACCCTACCAGGCAGCCTTTATTACTCTTTTATACGTTAAACAAGGAAACACAAAGGTTAAGTACATTGCCTGAGGTCACACAACCAGTAAGTGCTTCAGTCCCCAGCAGTCAAGTTTGGGAGCCAGTGTTCTTCACGCTGCCTCTTGACCTAACATTTCAGAGATTGTAGGTGCCCTTGAAAACACCTATACGGTGTTAACTGTTTATAACCAGGAGCCCTGTTTTTCAAATGAAAACATCTTATATAAGTCAATATAAAACAGGTAAAAAGTGTGGCTGTTTTAGTTGAAGTTGAGAGGGACTAGTTTGAACACAGCTCTCTCCTCCCCGGCTGCCTCTAACGGAGTTCTTTGGAACTGAAGTTCACGGAACACAGTTTGCAAAACATTGATAATACATTCTTCCCATTTTATAGGTGAGAAAATGGACTCAAATCAAGTGACTCTCAAAGTTTGTTAGTTAAATTTTACCCCCTTGTGATATTGGTTAGAGAACTATCAAAATAGTAAAGAAGAACGAGCATTGCTTTTCCTTGGTTCACCCAGTAAACGCTATACTTGACACGTTATGAGAAAACAGAAACACGAATCATGTTCGCCATCTTCAAATATAGTCTAACTGGGAATTTTAGGCACAACTGAAACAACTGGAGATTAGAACAGTAGTTAAATACTTCACTTTGTGGTTCACAGGGGAAGGAAATCAGTGAGTGTAGCAGGCCCTGGGGAAGGTTTCATCAAGGAGCAAGACCACTGGGCTTTGATGGATAGGTGAGGTTTGATAGAGCAGGAGAGAGTAGAGGGCATATCAATCACCAGGAGTCACTTAAGTGAAGGCACGCAAGTAGAAATGAGACTGACCATTCCTGGGACAGTGAGGAGACTGGCCTGGCACAAATAGAGGGAATGTTTGTGGAGGTTGTAGGTAACTACTATATACATGTAGTAGGAACTACTCCTAACAATATACTGGGAAGGGCAAGCAGAGAGGCTATGAAGAATCTTTAAAGGCAAACAGAAAAAATTAGATTGGATGAGGTAGAAATTAGGAAGCCATGAAAGGTTCTCAAACAAGGCAATAACCTAATGAAAACTGTTTAAGAAAGCAAATTGGCAGTGGTGTGAGAAAGGATGAATTAGAAGAGACAGGAACTTGTATTAGGAAAATACTATTAAAATTTTCAATTTATATATAATTACTATGCCAATGGGGAAAACAATAATTTTTATTAAATAAGATTATTTTAATTCTTAAAAGGCCCAAGTGAAGCTGAAGAATTCCAGCTTGAGGTGAGTGGGCTACTAGGGGAGATGAACTGTCCATATCTTTCACTGACATCTGGGGATGTGACCAAGCGCCTTCTCATTCAGAAGAACTGCCTCCTTTTGCTCAGTAAGTTCATGGCTACTAGAATGTAGTCATTATTTTTTATTTATGTTTTCCATGGCTAATAAATGGGTGTAAAGAAAACTTTGTTAAATTTCTAACTAAGAA
This sequence comes from Lagenorhynchus albirostris, assembly GCF_949774975.1. Taxonomy (NCBI): domain Eukaryota; kingdom Metazoa; phylum Chordata; class Mammalia; order Artiodactyla; family Delphinidae; genus Lagenorhynchus; species Lagenorhynchus albirostris. The sequence continues at coordinate 62,779,276 of NC_083107.1, forward strand.
GCTAATGATGGGTCCATGCGCTGGTAGCAGTGTTGTTTTGTAATTGCTACTCTTTTATGGTTTAAATTTGGTGTGGTGCTCAGCCTGCTGTGCTTCACCTAACATGACCAAAGGTAGTGCTGGAGGGTTATACAAGTGTGTGATCACCACACCTCAGTGTTCTAGACTAGAAACACATTTTAAAATAAACTAGGAAGATACTGTGGGAATAATGAAGATTTTTTTAAATTAATTTATTTGAGGACAGTAACCATTCTAGGTGCAGTAAATGGTAAATGTAATTATTTAAAGTATTTTGTTGATATTTCTTTGTGGCTGGGTAATTGGGGATTTTGGTTTTGTTTGTAAAGATGTCAAATTACAATGTAAGCATTTCTGGAATACTATTTGGATTGTTCCTGTACTACTGATCATTCTGGGAAGTAAATTTTTATGAAAAATTCTCTCCTTCCATGTTTTTTAAATATACTAACTACTATTTCTCTCTTCACCCTGAGAAACAATAAGTAGACTCACAAATTTTATTGCCTTATATAAACTCTCCAATAAACACCACCAGTAGTCTTAAACTCAGAATTTTTGTCACATTCTGAGATGCGCTTAGAGTAAACTTTGGTTAACTGATACAACTGAACTTTGGCTTCTGAAAAATGATGCAACTCCAATTTTGAAGGTTCAGTCAAAAAAAAAAAAAGTGTGTTCACAGCCATTATACTTAGGAACTAAGGTATTCCAAAATCACTTTCTTATTTTCCCCTTCGTCAAATGATTGTTACTGGGTGGGTATGGGGGCAGGGGATAGACACAAAACGTTAGTTATTGCTTTAGATATTGATATTGCTGCATATAGTTCTTATGCATGCATTCATTATGCTTCAAATTGTATAATTTCAATAACTGGCTCAGCCACAGTATACTCACTGAATCTTCCTTTGTAGCACTGCTTTTCCTTTCCAATACCTGATATTTGGCACTTAGAATATGTTATCTTACATAGGAAGACAACAGCTGTGTGGAAAGCTCAGTAATGACCCTGAATACGTAATTCTTCCAAAGAGCTCAGAGTTTGGCCTTTTTGGTACTGGTACTTATAAAAACCACTTGGAATATAAATATTTATAAAAATGCCTTTAACTCTTTCCTGTTTCTTAAGCGAGTGTCCTCAACATTATTATTTTGGACTCAGGGTCATAATTGTATTTTAATGTGCTATCACCCCTCAGAAGCTTTTCAAGAATATACAACAATTTGCTCCTCAACTACATGACTAAATCAACAAAAGGTTACTCTGCTCTTCGAATTCTTTGTACATACATACACACTGCTCCCTTCCTCCTCTTTATCTTTGCTTCTGCTCTTTCTTTTGAAAATATTCCCTAGTTTGTATTCTCTCTCATGCTAGTATGCATTTATGTACATATACTCATTCTCTTTTCGCGCTGTATAAATATTTCTCATCTTTCCAAGCATCAGTTGTCACATCTCGATGCTATAATTTTACTTGCTTCTTCCAGCACCCTTACCTTACTGATTTGAATCTTTTAATACATTGCATTCTGAGGGGGAAAATAAACCAACCTCATTAGAATTGTTAGTAAAATAGAATAGTCTATTCTCTAATAGTCCGTAGTGTCTGAAAAACTCTCATATATCAGGTTAAGAACTGTTCATTGGCCTTTGCGGTTGTTAGGATATTTCCCTTAGGTATGATTAGTCAGATGTCTTTGATGCATATATTCTTTATTCCTAACTAGATTGTCTGTAGAGATCTTTTTTGTTTGTTATGTATAATACTTATAGTGCCTTTCCTGGTACTTTGAACACATCAGTTACAGTTAATGTTTTTCAATGGTAATTGTGTTGGTAAACTAATTTTGTGAATGACTGAGCTATGTTGTTCCAAATTTAGAGACCAGTTTATTAAATCATATAATATATGATTTTCTAGAGCAAGGGTTGGCAAACTTTTTCTTAAATGGCCAGATAGTAAATATTTTCAGCTTCGTGGGCCATAAGGTTTCTGTCACAGCTACTTAACCCTGCTGTTGTAGCATGTAAGCGGCCATAGATGATATGTAAATGAATCAGTGTGGCAGTGTTCCAATAAAACCTTATTTCCAAAAACATGATTATTTTCATGACATTGGGGTTTTACTGTTTCGATCTTTTAACTCATACAGTTTGCTTATATGGAACATGTTAAGATTTTATCAAACCCATTTAGAAGACCTTTCCAGAAATGTAGCTGTGTTTATTCTAGAATAAGATTTGGCAGCTTTTCAGAAATAATCTGCCAAAATTATGACCCCTGTACTTCTCACATTACACCTTGGGTGTAGGAAAAGAGATATTCAAGCTGATCATTCTTTTATACTTATAATAGGGCTTAAGAGCCCAGAAAATGTCTTTTTCCAAAACTATCTTCCTAACATTGTCAGAAGGTTCTCACTTTGTCACATAACCTGAAATCCTGAGATCCAAATGATTATTAAACATCTTTTATAACAAGTTAAATGTCCTTGGGAAGGTTAAAGTAATAAGATTGAATATTTATACCTTCAACTGAATTACCTGAAGCAGATTGCAGCCCTCAGAATACCTGCCTGAAATCAACACACAAGGTGATGATATTGATACAAAAGGACTCTGTCCAGAAATGATGAGAAAGTTTTGGGTTTGTTTTTTTTTTTCCCCAGGGGCGGGGGTGAGAATGAGGAACATAGGAGGAAAGGGAATATTGAGAAGAATATAGATGGAAGAGGGTTTTCTGTGAACAGCTGGAGGGTGACCTTAGGCTACTGGAGACCATGAAAAAGGAATGTTTGGAAATTTAGTCCTTTCCCCCTTCTCTTGTAAGTGAAGCTTTGACTACTAAAAAATGTTCTTTCACTCTGGTCTTAAACAGACTACCTGAGTTTTGGAAGGTAAGAGGGCAGGATAGTTGCATCACTGGTGTGTATCAGTTGTGAGAAGTAAAAAAATAATAATAACTTTTTAACTGTTGCTAAAAATTGGCCGCCTGCCACCTTTTGCAAATTTGTTAACAGATGCCAGCCCCTGTTCTGGAGGTTCCTTAATAGTGAAATGCAAGAATCCACATTTTAAGATGTGATCTACCTTGATCCTTTGATTTCAAAGAAGAATTGCTTGCTTTTAAATCAGGCTTTAAACATATATCGGTTAAATACTGAATTACAGAACCAGTTTATATGTTACGTCATTTGCAGGTAAAAATGGTTTTCCTTTCTTGTTTTTATCCATTCTTGCAGCTTTAAAAGTTACATATCATTAGGTCTATAGAGTTGTGACTCCAGACTTATGACTATTAATTGTAGCTGTATCTCATTTTGAAATCTTATTTTGTTTACTTCAGCATACCTCATCTCAGAACTAGAAGCTGCCAGAATGCTCTGTGTGAATACTCTTCCAAAAAAAGCTCAAGAAGGAGGCGGTAGTGAGGTCTTTCAAGAGTTGAAAGGCATATGTATTGCTCTAGGAATGTCCAAACCTCCAGCCAATATAACTATGTTCCAATTCTTCAGCGGGATTGAAAAAAAAGTAAGACCTTTAGTACCAGATTGTAGTGTATTAAAGGCATAGTCCTACAGTTGTTTGAAATGAAGCAAGTTAATTTCTCTTAATGGGAACCTAATGTGCATATTATTAAGTAATTGTTACTAAATAAGTTTGGGGTTTTAAGTCCTAGATACCTTCAAGAGAAATTGGTATTTTACTGTTTTCTTTTTTTAACATATTAGCATGTTTCTTTTTCAAAAAGGAAACTTTGCACTTTGATTTATAAACTGAAATAAGCTAGAAATAATGTAAAAAGTATTAGGACTTGCATCCATTTAAAAGTTATTTTATCATTGAACTTTGATGCAATTAATTTTAAGGTCCTTATCATTAAATGTTACCACCATTCTCCCCATTGACTGGACAGAAAAGGATGTAAATATTTTGGGATTTTAATCCAGTCACTTCGAGCCTTACATGTTTCAACTGGCAAACTAGATATGTTGACTGCTAATATAATCTAGTATGTGAAAATAAGTCAGAATTATTTTATACCACATGTTATCAACAGTTAAGAGTTTTTATATAATTGATTAGGAACAAGCAATTTTAATTAAAAATCAGTGAACAGAAGAGAATGATATTTGTTATAGCGGAGTTATTCTCTATATGCATATCTGCTGGACTCTAAGAATTGGTACATTTGCATTGTGGGGTAGATGGATGCCATGATGCACAAATTTGGCTGAACTCTACAGGGGAGCAGCAGTGTATCCATAGGCCATATTTTTCTGTGTGTTCATTCATTCATTCAGCAAATACACATTGAATGCCCACTGTTGTCAGGCACTGTTCTAGGTGCAGTGAAGGACTCATGCTTCCATAGACACGTGAGGAGTGGGTCAAGTGAGTGTCTTTATCGTGTGGGTCTTGTACATTTCAAAACATCCTCCACCTTTGCCTCTGTCAGGAATCTTCTTTTGATGGCAAGATATGATGGGAATTGGGAAGATGAGGAGGATGTGTTTTACTTTTAGATTTGTTTATTCATTCATTTATGTTTTTGTGTCAGTTAAAGGAAACATTAGCAAAAGTTCCACCTAATCATGTGGGAAAGCCTTTATTGAAGAAGCCAATGGGACCAGCCCACTGGGTGAGTAGTAATCATCTGAGTAAACTTTGTAAGGAGCCATCTACCTATCTCAGGATATTTATGTTTGTGTTTTTGAAGTTGTATTTTCTAATATGTAGTTTCCTAGGTGGACATCCTTAGAATCATTTTTGTTAATCTTAAGATTTATCCAAAATAATTTTATTTATGTAAGATTAGAAGCGCTTCTTTCATAATTTGTAAATATTTCACACAGCTGAATAAATTGAAGTTCAGTATGATGCATGTTTCTAATTGCCAAATGGGTTGCCTTCAAGCCAAAAACTTCACTGGGCTGAGCTTCACACAGTGAATTATAGGAAAACTAAATGAGAATTGTGTACTTTACATTATTCTTTATTATGTTTTGAGACAGGCTATCATTTCATTAGCTTATTATAACTTCTTATTCTATTTATTAAATAACCTAATTCATTTTGTGCTGAGTGCTGAGGATTCAGTTGTGAATAAAACAGATACAGTTTCTGCCCGTTTGGAATAGGGGGTCAAGCAGATTTAAATTCTAACTGGTCTTTTTAATTTTGTTTCAGGAAAAGATAGAAGCAATTAACCAAGCCGTAGCCAATGAATATGAAGTTCGGAGAAAGCTGCTAATAAAACGTTTGGATGTCACTGTCCAGTCTTTTGGCTGGTCTGACAGAGCTAAGGTACACATATCACTTAAAAGAGCAAAGTATTTATAGACATGATCCTTAAACATTCCTAGCCCAGTTTAGATACAGTGGAGACTATAAGAGAAATACATAGGAGACACACATAGGAGTTTTTCTTTAGTGAGTTACTGAGTAGCAATTCTTTCAGCCATTCAGCAATAATAAAAACATTTATTTTTCAATTTTTTAATATTTTCCAACAAAGCTATATGTTATAAACCCTACTGGGAGTTCCCATTTGTGAGAGAAAAGGAGAGTATCTGAAAATTACTAAAAATAATAAATTTTACAATTATTTGTTTATTGTACTTTAAGCTAGCAATTTAACTTGCTAATTAAATAAATTAATTAAATTAGAAATACTGTTTTGGAGGACCAAATATTATGATCCATTTATAGGGAATTGGAGAATCTGGTAAGACTTTGTTTTATTTCAGCTTCAATAAGATAATCTGTTGTCTTGGTCATTCAACAGGTATTTATTAAATATCTACTATTTTATCAGTGTTAATTAATAGGTGCAGTTGATTAATTTGACCTTCTTAGAACCCTGAAATGGAACCAATTATTGAATTTATGTGGAGATTGGTCCAAATATGTTAGTATTTGATGTTCCCTTAATAGTGCATTCATTTTTAAAAGTAGATTTTTCTCTGAATTTTAATTGAGAAAATGTTTTTCTTTAGTTTAGTTCTCCAATTATCTTCCTAATACATTAGTTTCACCTAAAATCTTTAAAGCATAGCATAATCCTATTTAGCTGCTAAATTGATGGGGTAGATATTTATTGAGTTAACAGTATCTTAGTGTTGGAAAGGGGTTTTAGAGATCAGTCTTAACGCCCCTTATTTTGCAACTAAAAACATGGAGAGCCAGGTACATGGAAGGTTTTGCCTAAGATCTCACAGTGAGTCAGTAGTAACATGAGGAATAAACTGTTCTCTTCTGGGACTGTTGAGAAAATACCAATACTTTCTTAAAGTTGTCTTTGATAAAAACAATCATTTTACTCTCGGCATAATACATATACTTCAAAAACAAAAACCTGCAACTCTCAGCTAGAAAAGCATGTAATGATTGATGGGTGTGCATTGACCCAAGGCATTAACACTACAGTTCTGGGGTTTTATTTGTTTGTTTTTTAATAAATTTATTTATTTATTTGTTTTTGGCTGTGTTGGGTCTTTGTTGCTGCGCGCGGGCTTTTCTCTAGTTGCGGCAAAGCGGGGGCTACTCTGCGTTTCAGTGCAGGGGCTTCTCATTGCGGTGGCTTCTCTTGTTGCAGAGCGTGGTCTGTAGGCACGCGGGCTCAGGAGTTGTGGCTCGTGGGCTCTAGAGCGCAGGCTCAGTAGTTGTGGCGCACAGGCTTAGTTGCTCCGTGCATGTGGGATCTTCCGAGACCAGGGCTCGAGCCCGTGTTCCCTGCATTAGCAGGCAGATTCTTAACCACTGTGCCACCAGGAAAGCCCTAACTTGCTCTTTATATCCTTTGTTCATTCATCTTTTGTGGTCTTATGTTACACATGCATTAAATGTACTTCTACTAAATGGTTAAAGTAGACTCTTTTTCTTAATTATTATTTATAATAGAGGAAAGTATTACATGGGGAGATCACTTTTGCAAGAAATATGTATGATGTTAACATAATTAGTTCAAATTAGTCACGGGTAACTTTTTTTATCTCATAGTAAGCAGATGAGAAAATTAAAGCAAAATTGTTGAAATGGGTTTCCATTCTTATATTTAAATAGATAAAATGAAGGTGTTTGATCTGAGACCAATGGCATGGGGAACCTTTTTGTCCCACAGTCCTTTTAAAAGGGAAGCCCTTTACCCCCCTATCCCCCTCCCCCCATCATTCCTTGGGGATACGGGGGTAAAAGGGCTTTATCTAAGCTGTACTCTTAAGTTAGTTCTTCACTAGATAGGAGCAATGGTGAGTATGTAACTTCTGTCATCTGGAGCCTAGTAAATATTATCATCAGACATTTTGGAAATCTTATTTAATATCAATGTTTCTATGTCATCTTGAAAATTGACATTTGTCTTTGAACACTTTCTTTCACAGAGTCAGACAGAAAAATTAGCGAAGGTTTACCAGCCAAAACGCTCAGTCTTATCTCCTAAAAGTACTATTTCTGTTGCCCACCTTTTGGCCGCAAGACAAGACTTGTCAAAGATTTTAAGGACAAGCAGTGGCTCTATAAGAGAAAAGACTGCCTGTGCCATCAATAAGGTGATGAGAGTACCTTTAACTTTCTTTCAGATACATTTATTTCTGTTTATAAAATAAAGTAATTCAAAATTTTAAATGTCTTTCTTATCCCATAGGTGTTGATGGGCAGGGTTCCTGACAGAGGAGGTAGGCCCAATGAAATTGAACCTCCACCCCCGGAGATGCCACCATGGCAGAAGAGGCAGGATGGCACCCAGCAGCCAGCAGGAGGCCGCGGAGCAGGGAGAGGTGGTTATGAACATGCCTCATACGGAGGGCGAGGAGGTCACGAACAAGGAGGGGGGAGGGGCGGACGTGGTGGCTACGACCACGGTGGCCGAGGGGGAGGAAGAGGAAATAAGCATCAAGGAGGCTGGACAGACGGAGGGAGTGGAGGGGGCGGTGGCTACCAAGATGGTAGTTACCGAGATTCCGGTTTCCAGCCGGGTGGCTATCACGGTGGCCACAGTGGTGGCTACCAGGGTGGTGGTTATGGTGGCTTCCAAACATCTACATATACAGGAAGTGGATACCAGGGTGGTGGATATCAGCAGGACAGTAGATACCAAGATGGAGGGCATCATGGTGATCGAGGCAGTGGTCGCGGAGGGAGAGGTGGTCGCGGAGGCCGAGGTGGTGGACGCGCAGGCCAGGGAGGAGGTTGGGGAGGAAGAGGGAGCCAGAATTATCACCAGGGAGGACAGTTTGAACAGCACTTCCAGCATGGAGGTTATCAGTATAATCATTCTGGATTTGGACAGGGCAGACATTATACTAGTTGAGGCTACAGAACCTTACATTTTGCTAGAGCTCAAGTAATAGAAACTTAGTTTCAGAATCCTGAATCCAGCATTGTTTTTGAGTTAATGTGAGACCACAGGTGACAGGCAGATTCCTGCTTGGCATAAGCATTTGTAGGTCTTCATACAATACTGTTCGTTTTGGGTTTTGTTTTTTTTTTAATGGACTTACATAATGCTGTTTATTTGAGAAACACATACAGTATCTCTCCTTTGTATGAAGAATTTCTTAAAAGGTAATTAAAATGGCCTTTAATTGACCAGTAGACTAATTCCACAGTCAGAACATGCATATTTTTCTGAACAAAATTACTTGAGTAAGTAGTTTTCATGTTTTCAATATGCAGTTTTGAAAAATGAGGATTCTCCTAGATTTTTTTAGATTTACAGCTAGGAAACCTTCCTCATATTAACAATCCATTTATATGTATTTTCCTTAAAGTATTCTAATGCCTATTTTCCAAGCACAGTTCTGCCCTGATTGGCTTTTTATTCTGAGAGGTTATGCAACATTTGCTTCATGATAGAACTTCAAGGTCAGTTCCTATTAAATGAGCTCTTCTGCAGATAGCACATTCAGTAGCCTTATCCTTTCGATGGAATACTGTACCATATGCTCAACTCTGAAAATCTTGAACACGGCCAAAATCCGTAAAGATTATAAAAGCAAACTAAGTTGTGAACCTATAGTACACGTAGGCATTTAGTTAAGTATAGCAATTCAAACTGACCTGCATCCATTCAAAACAAGTTCCTCCTTCAACCTTATTTTTACTTGAAATCTGCTAGAAGAAACAGCAAACTGAAATTTGTTTTATGCACGAGTTAATACCACTGGCTCAGCAAATACAAGTTAGTTTGCTTTGGGCAGGAGACTTTTTTTGTAATGGAAAAAATGCACTACCAAGTAAGAGGACAGATTTTTGCTTAGAGCAGGAGGCCCTTTATTATTGCTGCAGAAAACAAAAGCCTGGCTGCGTTGATGTTTGACACTCACCTTTACTGAAATCTACATGACGCTTCTTGCTGGGTTTTTGTACACGTAAATATTGTCAAGCTGTGAAAGAAAATGGCTGGAGGTGTGCTTTGTGTGAAAGGTGAGCAATAAAGTATTTGTATGTTCTCTCTTTGGTTTGAGTTTTATTTTAGCCACTTTTTTAAACTGAATTATTCAGGACGCTTGCTTCAAGCTTCTGAACTAAGGCCTTTGTTCCCCAAAGATTCTCAAGTGTTTCCTTGAAACATAATTTGTAGTGAAAGATAACCCTTACTCTAGAACCTTAAGTAAGTTGAAAAATAGCTATTTCCAAATTTACCTTTTATTATAACTTTATAGCTGGAAAACTTCACTACTTATCCCTGGCCCCTAGGTGTAGCTGTTGCTGCACAGTTGTGTTAGGCAAAGATCCATTAATGGCCCTGATCTTTTAGGGGGCTTTTTTATTTATTTGTTTCTCCATTCTTCCTAAGAATGAGCGACATTTTGAATGAAGTGAATTGAAAATATAAATATATGTTTGTAAAAATAAATAGTATTTCCTTTTCCTACTAAATTGGGCTTTTTAGAGTAAAGAATCAACTCATGGCTTACCATTAAAAATAATTCTGTTTGCTGTTGAGATAAACACATTCTTTTGATTGCTGAAAAAAAGCCTTGATCATTTTGTTACTTTTACCTGTTTATTAGATTTTTTGATTGGCATTTACCATTCTAAAATGTTCAAACTTGAAGACAATTTAACATACTTTTACTTATCATTAAAGATTTTAAGTTCTGTCTTGAAAGTTGTTAAGTATTCGTCTCTTTGCTTTATGCTGTTAAATGTGTTTAGTATGTATAGGAATTTTCTGTTAGAAATAAAATTGTCAAGTTTTCATATCTTAAAATGATAATCTTAGAATGTTTTAACACATACCTTAGCATTTGCTTTAATCTGTTTTCTAGCCTCAGACTCCACAATATACTTAATATGTTTCATTCTTTTGACACATATAATTTTGATTTATTTTTATGGTTAGTGAATTACTTTTCATATGTGATTTTCATGTGATTACTTTTCATACATGAGCATGTATAAGAAAACAAATATACATTTCTTCACAATGCACTTTATTTTCTGCTTCAAATGAGAACTTTTTTTTCACATTATAAACCCGTAAAAGAATTGTCTTTTAGTTTCTTTTCTTTGACGTATATTAAGTTCTCTAGAAAGAGGATATTTCAAGTCACCGGTTAGTTTTGTTATACTAAAATAAACTTCTTAGGTTTGTATAGAGTGTTGATTTTTTTTTTTGCGGTATGCGGGCCTCTCACTGTTGTGGCCTCTCCTGTTGCGGAGCACAGGCTCCAGGTGCGCAGGCTCAGCGGCCATGGCTCAAGGGCCCAGCCACTCTGCGGCATGTGGGATCTTCCTGGACCGGGGCACGCACCCGCGTCCCCTGCACCGGCAGGCGGACTCTCAACCACTGCGCCACCAGGGAAGCCCATAGAGTGTTGATTTTATACACATTCATAACTTTGGTAGGTTTGGAAAGTTTCCATAACTTGTGGAAAATAATGACTTACTGGCATAGGGAATGTGGGAATTTCTTGGAGAAACAAGAAACAAAATTTTTAGGAGGGAATTTTTGACATATGGACTCTTAAAATATTATTTCTTAAACAGATAGACTGAGACAGTACCTTTCGTTAGTGCTTTGTTTCCTCCTCTCTCAGTAACTAGAACAGGATGTCAACAGTCTCTATGAAAATTATCAGAGGTATGCCACTATCATTTTCATTTCTTGTTCTGGATCCAAGCTGAGCTAGTGTCTGTTGGGGCTCCAGACAGGCCACCCCCAAAATACACCACAATGGCATACTGACTATTTTTGAATTAAAGTTACTTAAGAAATGGCCAATGCAAGAGGGACACTCTGACCCTCCTTTCCTTCTCACTGAAAGCAAGAAGTAAGTCTCTCATGTGAAAGGTACACTCCCTGCACCTGGAGATAGAAGGACACCCTTATTGCTGGAGATAGGGAATTCGGGTTGAGGAGTCTGTATAAACAAACCTTGTAACTTCTTTAATTTACTACCCCAAGCCCAAACTCTTTAGAGTTTTCACTAATTAAGTGCCCAAATCCTAAGTTTCTTTATCCTGTTAATTCCTCACAATTTTTTTTTTAATTTTGTCTAAAAAGTATAAAAGCTGCCTACTTTGGCTAGGTTCCATTTCTGTGAAACCTCAGTGTGTACAAATTGAAATCTTAATTTCTTTTTCTCCTGTTAATCTGTCTTATGTTAATTTTATTATTAGTCCAGCCACAAGAACTTCAAGAGGGGTAGAGGTAGAAATTTCTTCCTTTGCATCATGTCCAACTGGAATAGAGTTAAATAAATTCGTGCTGAGGGAAAGCATTTAAAATCATTTCTGTATACAGTTGACCTTTGAACAATGTGGGGGTTAGGATTTCTGACCCTCTGTGCAGTTGGAAGTTCACCTACAGTCGTCCGTTGGTATCCGCGGAGGGTTGGTTCCAGGACCTGTGTGGTTACCAAAATCCAAGGATGCTCAAGTCCCATAGTTGGCCCTCAGTATCCACAGTTCTGCATCGTGCATTCAACCAACTGCAGATTGTGTAGTACTATATTTATTGAAAAAAATCCACATTTCAGTGGACCTTTGCCGTTCAAACCTCTGTTGTGCAAGGATCAATTTTTCCACTGCCCAAATTGCTTACATTCTTACACTTAGATGTTTTTAGGTTGTGACCATCCTACCCTTTTTGGATACTTTATTTGCCTATGTTATATCCTTTTGAAAATAAATTTTAAATGTGTGCGTATTATTTAATCATCTCCCCCTTAGGTAATTTGGATAATATTTGATTCAGTTGTTTTTTTAACAGAAAGGACTATTATGTTTACCTAAATTAAAAAATAAATTTGTCACAGGGTATCTAACGTTATGTAAAACTTTTTTCCCCTGCTTTTCTTGTTTTTCTCAATCGTCACTAACATGATTATAGTCACTAGAAATGCTATGTGTTATTCAGTGCTACATTTCCACATTTGTATATGTTAATGTATTCCTAGGGTTCAAATCACTGATGGAAGCAGGTATGCATGTCAGTGTTTGAACTCATTCATTCACCTTGGGTGCTTTGAGTCACCTGCAAAATTATGTTGCTAAAGACGTTGCATAAACATAACTGTTGGCATGAGAACTTCCATACTAAATCATTCACTGCCCAGTAAATGTAAATGAAGAAACCTAGGGTGGAAATAGAAAAAAGAAAAAAAATTTAACGTTCCCTAGGAATTTGAGGGAAAATTTGGGGGGAAAATCTATGAAAATGACCAGTACTTGTTAAATTATGTTGTTATACTTTCCTCAAGAAGAAGAAAAGTCTGCAGTTCAGTAAACACTTGAGTGCCTGCTCTACTCCAGGCGCTATGTTGGGCATTTGAAGCACAAAGATAAGTGAGAAAGTCCCTGCCTTGGAAAATGACCAGTGGCAGAGTCAGAAATAGGTCATTGTAGCATAGCATAGTAAAAACTGAACATTATACCAGGGTACTAGCCTAGCTCGGTGTTCAGAATTGCTCACATGAGGTGGAAGTTGGCAGGAAAAGTTGGAAAGGTTGCAGGAGCCAGGTAATAGAGGGCACTACATACTTTCCTAAGTAACTTGGACTTAATTTATGCTCCTCAGTATGCTGAGGCTTGTAGTGTGGTCAGTTTGGGGTTCTATATAAATCACTGGCTAAAAAGTAGAGAGTAGATTTAAGGGGTGGGGGGGGCAAAGATTGGAAACAGAAGCTTAAAGCTTAAACTAATACAGTATAATAATAGGGATGGAGAAAGGACAAATTCAGGAAATATTTAGGAGATAAAATTATAGTGCTTTATTGGTTAGAGTGAGAATGAGAAATTTAGTATGACTAGTTTTGTGTGGGTGTGTGACTGGATGACAATACCATTAATTGTAATCAGAATATAATAAGTGGGAAAGGTATATGCAGAGTGGGAGAGGTGGTGATGATTTCAATCTGAAACTCAAGAAGATGCCTGGAGATGGAGATTTGGGAATGATCAGCAGCCAGTGACTTTTGCATTGGAACATTCAATAGAATAATGATTCTGTATTAGATCACTCAAGAGGGGAAAAAGAGCATTGGACCAAGGAAGGAATCTTGGAGAATAATCATTTAAGGGGTGATGGAGAAGGGTCACAGAAGTAAAAGGAAACCAGAGCTGTTGGTGTGTTCTTCATCAAGAGCAATGTGGTACTACTGTTACCCCATTCCACACATAAGGAGAGTGAAGCCCAGGATGGTTGAGTAGATGGCCCACATCCATGTAGCTGGTAAGCAGGGGAGCTGGAATCAAACACAGGCTATCTGGCTCCAGAGCTCAGTAACCAACAATTCCAGACGCTACAGGGATCCAACGAACCTGGTCTTTAAAATATCCACATCTCCTGACCTTTTCAAGAGCACATTCAGAATAAATGCTGAAGCCAGTTTTCTGGAGTTTGAGGAAAGAATGAGAGGCGAGAAAGTAAGTTGAGACTAGCTCTGGAAGTTTCACTGAGATGGGAAGGACATGGTAAAATAACAATATAAAACTTGGCTGGGTGAAATATATTCTGAAAGGTTACAAAAAGCCAAGGAAGTTTTCAAGAAAATATAGAATATCCTTAAAAACCCAAAAGTGTCAACTGCAGAATTCTTTAGGAATTCAAAGTAAAACTAGGTTTCACTGTAACTTAATGCTATTTTTTATGAGGCATTTACAAGATGGTTTGGATTTATCAGGTTTTCTTAGGGAAAAGTCTGAAAGTGCCATCAGATGCTCAGAGCAGATAGGTTTACTCATCGTTATACGTAGCTTCCAGCACTTACTTAGGCCTTAGTCAACACCATCTCTAATGTCTCCTAAGGCTTACCTACTTCAGAATCCTTTCTCTCTCAATAGAGACCAGTTGTGTGGTATATAAGACCAATCACAGGTCAACTATACTAATGTGAAAGTACAGAGAAACTTGTTTCATTTAACTAATTCTCAATTATCAGAAATTAATGAAGGGACTTCCCTGGTGTTCCAGTGGTAAAGAATCCGCCTTACAATGCAGAGGATGCAGGGTCGATCCCTGATCAGGAAACTAAGATCCCACATGCCACAGAGCAACTAAACCTGCACACCACAACTACAACTGAGCTGGCACACCTCAGCTAGAGAGCCCATGCACCCTGGAGCCTGCGCGCCACAACTAGAGAAGAGAAAACCCACATGCCACAACTAGAGAAGCCCGTGTGCCACAACAAAGAGCCTGCACGCCACAATGAAAGATCCCACATGCCTCAACAAAGATTCCATGTGCTGCAACTAAGACCCAAGGCAGCCATAAAAATAAATAAATCTTTTTTAAAAAGTAATTAATGAAAAAAATCGAATGAAACAAGTAGAAAGTAAACCCTAACCTAAAGGGATGAGTGAGGGCTATTTTATCTTATTAACAATGATGATGACCTATAACCGTTTAAAATCTTGCAGGGCTGCTATCAATTAACTTCTTACCCAGTTATTGAAGTGCTCACTATGGAAAAACAAAAGTAATGGAAAGCCTCCCCTAGAGGCACTTGCTCTGTAACAAACTAGGGCAAGGAAATGTGTACCTGTATTAAAATCCAAAAGCAGTGGGTGATTGCAAGGAATGCTTGCCTAACAATTCATTTAGAACACATGGAGGCAGGTGATCTGGATTCAGAACTCTGGTGCACTAGCTCTGTGCCCTTGAGCAAGTTACTTAACCAGCTAAACCATAAATAATCTTCCAATCGGGAAAATCTGGATCGCAATTCCCACCTTCAAAGAATAGCTGTGCAGATTAAGTGTGATGATCTGTGTAAAGTGCCTACCACATTGTATGATACATAATGTGCACTCTGTATTTAGCAATTATCAATACAGAGGTAATTAGTACTCAGGAACAACTTAAACAGAACCTAAGGGAGAATATCTCTTTTCCCTTCCTCGTTCAAGTTTGGAGCAAATGTTGTAAAGAAGTGCATAGCATTCAGTTCTCTTTTCTACAACTTCAAAACAGTCTAAAATATCGCAACTGCCCGCACATACAGAATCTATGATGGACAGTCTTTTGCTTTTTAGGTTTTTTTTTTTTTTTGGTCTAACATGAGAATCTTTTCCGATGTATTTAGTGTCTGTAGAACAGAGCAGCCTTGTAACAGCATCATCAAGGACAACCAAGGGAGTGAGTTGAAGATTAGGAGACTCATCACTCGTGGGCTCATGTTACAGAATTCTTATATCTCTTTTGAATGTTCCCTCTAGGTGAGCATCTTTTTTAGTTTGTTTTCATCAAAGTCAAGCTAAAATAAGAAGGTAGGTTGATGTCTGTGGTTTGGCATAATGTTTTTCCAAAATGGTATAAGCAAGAATACACAGTCATTGCAAGGGATATGCTGCTTGAATTGACTGCTTTTACCAAAGGAATACATTTTCTATCTCATCTTCCACAAGTACTCTTTCTCAAAACTAGCTGAGAAAATAAGCTTTCCCACTTTGCAAAAATAAAAATAAAAAATCCCAAAATACATCCTACATCTTCCTCTTATGAATTGCCCCAGAGTATAAAACCTTCTGGATACCAATCACAGAGATCATTCAAAATACTGGGTCAAGAAGGCCTCCCTTAAAATCTATTCAAAGCATTTTAGTCATTTAAATCCCTTTTTTACTTATTTTCCCTTAAGGATCAAACTGGCCTGTCTAGGGACACTCTGAGTTCAGAACACCCAAAAGAGTATTGGTTAATTATACAAATTCTTTTAAATATATAAATAGACTATTTTACAAAAACCAATCTATTAAGACACATTGGATTAAAACTCATGGATAAAATGTTAAATGACTTCTTTCAGATTCAGGGGTCCTTATGTCTTAAATAAGATAGTTAGAACCGATTTTACCAAATCATGTCATGAGGTGTGCATTCTGATCACAGTCAAAACTCATTTCATTTTACCAAAAACAAACATTTAAATTTATGATAAAACATTTTGTATATAAACTTAAAAATGTGCAGGTGAGCAGAAAGGCTTAAAGACCACTAACTGATAAATGTCTTCATGTGTGCTTTGAGGAATACTTCATTACTAGGGCATCATACTGGACCAGAGAGATCTCTCCCTGTGTGTTATACACCAGACCAGCCCCTTTTTGAAAATATAATCTCTACTATCTTTGGAGTATATATAAACACCACCTTTGAAGTCATTTTAGCTATGGGAAAAATAAGAGTGATGGGTGATGTACTGGAAAGGGGACTATATTAGGAGCTGAAAAAATTTGTTCTTACCTCCATTCTGCTAATAACCAATTCTATGATTTTTCTATTTCTTTAAGTGTTTATTAAATGTGTTGTATGCATTCTTCTGTAGTCGTTCTTAGGAATTTGCTGCAAGGAGGCATTTGTCACCCTTGTTCACCCTTGCCACAATTTGTTCCTCTGTGACACAGACCCTGAGGAGGGTCCATACCATTCTTTTATTATTATTTAATTTTTGAATAGGTAATACATGGATCAAAATTCAAAATGTAGAAAAGAGTTATTCAAAGAAATCTCACTTTTGCCCCTCAGCCACACAGTTCTACTGTCACAGACATCTAATTTGTTAGGGGGATGTGTGTGTGTGTTCATGTGTCTTCTTTCAGAGATATTTTAAACATACAGAGACTAAATATATTATATTCATTCTTTTCCCCATTTGTACACAAATGATGGCAAATAATAATACTGTTTTTCACCTTGATTTTTATTTAATATTTATTTTGGAGACCTTTCCATATCAATTCATAGAGTTTCTTTTTTTTTTAACATCTGAATGGTATTACATTATGTGGATGTAATCATTTATTTAACCAAGGCTTTATTAATGGATACTGGATTATTTCCAGTTGTTTCCTATCCCAAACAATACTGTTTTGAAAAGCCTAGTTCACTTTGTATTTCTCTTACGTCCAAGCATATCTTGAAAGGTCACAAGCAAGTGCCTGGATTCTGGAGATATACTGCTGGGGTTTGAAGCCTGGCTCCACCAGGCTTCAAACCCCAGCAGCTGTGTGTCCTTGAGCCTGTTACTCAACTTCTCTGTGCCTCAGGTTTCTTATCAGTAAGAACTCAGGTTATTGTGAAGACTCAGTGAATCAGCCTATGCAGACTACTTGGAAAAGCGCCTGACATACAGTAAATGCTGTAAGTGTTAGTTGCTGCTACTACTCCTACTGGTATTCTTATCACTATTATCTTTAGGATAAATTCCCAGACATGGAATTACTAAGTCAAAAAGAAAATACAATTCTAGTTTTGATAAATATTGCCAAAATGGTCTTCAATCAAGATTCCACAAATTAACATTGCCAGCAGTGATGTGTGAATAGAACGTCTATTTCCCCACATTCATGTGAAGAAAGTATTTGAAATTTTTGAATCTGATGAGTGAAAACTGTTATCACAGAGTAGTTTTAAGTTACATTTCATTTTAGTGAGGAGGGTAACGTGGTTTGAGTCCTTTGGATTTCTTTTGGTGTGAATTATCTGTTCAATTCTTTTGCCCATTTTATTTGAAACAAGGATGTTGAATTTGTTTTATGCATTTGTAGCTCTTTATATATTAACTAGCTCTGTTAGTGATATGATTTCATACATTCTAAAACATTTTTTGTTTATCTTTGTACCTAGATTTTGGTGGGATGAGCCACTCAGACTTTTTATTTATTTATTTTTTTACACAGCTGTTTTATCAATCTTCTCTTTTAAGGCTTCTGGGTACTGTGTCCTATTTAGAAAGGCATTCCCAATCCAAGATAATAATTTTAAATAGTTATTCCATAGTTTATAATATGGTATAATTTTTTCCATTTAAATCTTTCATTCATTTGGAAATTATTGTGGTATAAGTTTTGAGCCATAAATCCAAGTTTATGTTAAGGTTGTTACCCAGTTGTCTTAAATTATTTTGAGTAATATTTTTTTCTGAAATGATATGAGATGGCTACTTTAGCGCATACTTAATTACCATATTACTTCTATTGATATTTCTGGACTTGTTATTCTATTTCTATCGATTCATACCCTTGTAATAAACTGTTTTACTTTATGTTTTAATATCTGACAGGGCTAATTAGTATTCCCTCATTGCTCTTTTTCAGATATTTCCTAGCTATTCATGTTTGTTTCTCTTCCTATGAACTTTAAATCAACTTGCTAACGCAAAAAAAATTCCCTGTGTTTTTTGGGGTTCGCAGTAAGTAATTCAAAGTTTCACTTGGAAGAAAACTGAGATCTTCACAATGTTCTCTTCCTCTCCAAGAACTTGGTACCTTTCCATTCATTTCAATCTTCTTTTGTGTTTCTTGGGAGCATTTTAAAGTTTAGCTTGCTTGTTTCTTATTAAGTTTATTCCTTGATATCTTAACTATTTTTGTCACTTGTATATGAGGTCTTTTATTTTATCTTCTGATTACTGTCTGTATTTATGACAGTTATTTCTGTCTATTAATTTAATGCCCAACTATCTTATTGGTTTTTCTTTTTGTTTGTAGTAAGTTTTCAGTTGATTCTCTTGAGTTTCTCAATATGGTCACTTCAAAGTGATTATTTTGCCAACTTTAAAATATTTATACTCCTGTTTTCTTTTTTATCTTCTGTATTACCTAACACCTCTCAAAGGCAATGAATGTTAGATAATAATGATGATAGGCCTTCTTATCTTAGATGAGTCATTAGTAACAATGCTTACAGTGTTTTCTAAGTATATTGCTGGTTTGTGATTGAGATAGATAAATTTTAAACACATTTAGAAGTTTTCACCTATTTTTTTAATCTATTTTTATTTTCAAAAGTTTTAAAATCAAAATATGTGTCGAATTTTGTCAAATGTTTAGCATTTATTAAGATGGTCGTATAATTTTCCTGTTTATATTTTATTAACATAATCACATATTCATAGATAAGTGAATACTGAACCATTCTTAAATTCCTGGTATGAACCTTCATATTTTGCACTGTGCTTAAAATATTTCAGGTTTGCCCTGATATTCATAAATGAGATTATTCCAGTTTTCTTATTTGGGGCAATTCTTATTGGGTTTTGGTGTCAATATTATGTGGTTTTTTTTGCTTTTTTTTTTTTGCGGTACGTGGGCCTCTCACTGTTGTGGTCTCTCCCGTTGCGGAGCACAGGCTCCAGATGCGCAGGCTCAGCGGCCATGGCTCACAGGCCTAGCTGCTCCGCAGCATGTGGGATCTTCCCGGACCGGGCACGAACCCGTGTCCCCTGTATTGGCAGGCGGACTCTCAACCACTGCGCCACCAGGGAAGCCCAATATTATGTTTATTTTAAAGTTTTTAGAACTCTTCGTTGTGTTCTAGAACAATGTAAGTTACACTGAATTAATCTATACTTTAAAAGTTTTTTTTTATTTTTTTATTTTTTTATTTTTTTTAACATCTTTATTGGAGTATAATTGCTTTACAATGGTATGTTAGTTTCAGCTTCACAACAAAATGAATCAGTTATATATATACATATATTCCCATATCTCTTCCCGCTTGCGTCTCCCTCCCTCCCACCCTGCCTATCCCACCCCTCCAGGCGGTCACAAAGCACTGAGCTGATCTCTCTGTGCTATGCGGCTGCTTCCCACTAGCTAACTACCTTACTTTTGGTAGTATACTTTAAAAGTTTGATAAAATTTTCTAGTAGAACTATTTGAGTCTGATGATAACCTTGAAAAGCAGCTTTTCAACGACTCCACTTTTTTATTCTTAAGTCAGTTTTTGCAGATTGTATTTTCCTAGAAATTAGCCATTTTAACTAGGTTTTCATTTCTTTCTTTTTTGGGTCTAGATTTGAGCAAAGTAGTGGTTTATTTTTATCCTTTCTTGTCTATTAATGTATTCATATATTTAAGACTTTATCTTTTCCTCTGAGTAGTGCTTATGTGGAACCTATAGGAAGTATGTATAGTGTTTTCATGATCATTTCTTATAAATTCTTCAATTTCAATTTCCTCTTTAAGAGTTGTTTGAAAAATTTGGAAGAGGTGGGTTTTGTTTTATTTTAATTTCTGGATTTTAGAGATTTTATTTTTCTGGTTTTGCCATTAAGTTCTAATTTTATAGTATTATGATAAAGTTTTATCTCTATTATTTCCAAATTTTGGAAATTTACTGATGTTTTCCTTGTGACCTAACATATGGTCAATTTTTGTGATAGTTTCATTGAAGAAGATAGAGCTGGAGACGTAGTCTGTTTTCAGAAAAGAGTTAATATGTATATATATCAATTTTTTTTTCAATATACTTATTTTCAATAAAAGTGAGAAAGCATGATTTTTTCTTTTCTTTTCTTTTTTTAAACATCTTTATTGGAGTATAATTGCTTTACAATGGTGTGTTAGTTTCTGCTCTATAACAAAGTGAATGAGTTATACATATACATATGTCCCCATATCTCTTGCCTCTTGCATCTCCCTCCCTCCACCCTCCGTATTGCACCCTTCTAGGTGGTCACAAAGAACCAAGCTGATCTCCCTGTGCTATGTAGCTGCTTCCCACTAGCTATCTATTTTACGTTTGGTAGTGTATATATGTCCATGCCACTCTCTCACTTTGTCCCAGCTTACCCTTCCCCCTCCCTGTGTCCTCAAGTCCATTCTCTAGTAGGTCTGTGTCTTTATTCCCATCTTGCCCCTAGGTTCTTCATGATAATTTTTTTTCTTTTTGTTTTTTTTAGATTCCATATATATGTGTTAGCATACGGTATTTGTTTTTCTCTTTCTGACTTACTTCACTCTGTATAACAGACTCTAGGTCCATCCACCTCACTACAAACAACTCAATTTCGTTTCCTTTTATGGCTCAGTAATATTCCATTGTATATATGTGCCACATCTTCTTTATCCATTCACCTGTCGATGGACACTTAGGTTGCTTCCATATCCTGGCTTTTGTAAATAGAGCTGCAATGAACATTGTGGTGCATGACTCTTTTTGAATTATGGTTTTCTCAGGGTATGCGCTCAGTAGTGGGATTGCTGGGTCATATAGTAGTTCTATTTGTAGTTTTTTAAGGAACCTCCATACTGTTCTCCATAGTGGCTGTATCAATTTACATTCCCACCAACAGTGCAAGAGGGTTCCCTGTTCTCCACACCCTCTCCAGCATTTACTGTTTGTATATATTTTGATGATGGCCATTCTGACTGGTGTGAGATGCTATCTCATTGTATTTTTGATTTACATTTCTCTAATTATTAATGATGTTGAGCATTCTTTCATGTGTTTGCTGGCAATCTGTATATCTTCTTTGGAGAAATGTCTATTTCGGTCTTCTGCCCATTTTTGGATTGGGTTGTTTTTCTGTTATTGATCTGCATGAGCTGTTCGTAAATTTTGGAGATTAATCCTCTGTCTGTTGATTCATTTGCAAATATTTTCTCCCAATCTGAGGGTTGTCTTTTTTTTTTCTTGAGGTACATGGGCCTCTCACTGTTGTGGCCTCTCCCATTGCGGAGCACAGGCTCTGGACGTGCAGACTCAGCGGCCATGGCTCACAGGCCTAGCCGCTCCGCAGCATGTGGGATCTTCCTGGACTGGGGCATGAACCCATGTCCCCTGCATCGGCAGGCAGACTCTCAACCACTGCGCCACCAGGGAAGCCCCTGAGTGTTGTCTTTTCGTCTTGTTTATGGTTTCCTTTGCTGTGCAAAAGCTTTTAACTTTCATTAGGTTCCATTTGTTTATTTTTGTTTTTATTTCCATTTCTCTAGGAGCTGGGTCAAAAAGATCTTGCTGTGATTTATGTCATAGAGTCCTCTGCCTATGTTTTCCTTTAAGAGTTCGATAGTGTCTGGCCTTACATTTAGGTCTTTAATACATTTTGAGTTTATTTTTGTGTATGGTGTTGGGGAGTGTGCTAATTTCATTCTTTTACATGTAGCTGTCCAGTTTTCCCAGCACCACTTATTGAAGAGGCTGGCTTTTCTCCACTGTATATTCTTGCTTCCTTTATCAAAGCTAAGGTGACCATATGTGCGTGGGTTTATCTCTGGGCTTTCTATCCTGTTCCATTGATCTATATTTCTGTTTTTGTGCCAGTACCATACTGTCTTGAGTACTGTAGCTTTGTAGTATAGTCTGAAGTCTGGGAGCCTGATTCCTCCAGCTCCGTTTTTCGTTCTCAAAATTGATTTGGCTATCGGGGTCTTTTGTGTTCCCATACAAATTGTGACATTTTTTCTTGTAGTTCTGTGAAAAATGCCAGTGGTAGTTTGAAAGGGATTGCATTGAATCTGTAGATTGCTTTGGGTAGTAGAGTCATTTTCACAATGTTGATTCTTCCAATCCAAGAACATGGTATATCTCTCCATCTATTTGTATCATCTTTAATTTCTTTCATCAATGTCTTATAGTTTTCTGCATCCAGGTCTTTTGTCTCCTTAGGTAGGTTTATTCCTAGATATTTTATTCTTTTTGTTGCAGTGGTAAATGGGAGTGTTTTCTTAATTTTACTTTCAGATTTTTCATTATTAGTGTATAGGAATGCAAGAGATTTCTGTGCATTAATTTTGTATCCTGCTACTTTACCAAATTCATTGATTAGCTGTAGCAGATTTCTGGTAGCATCTTTAGGATTCTCTATGTATAGTATCATGTCATCTGCAAACAGTGACAGCTTTACTTCTTCTTTTCCAATTTGGATTCCTTTTATTTCTTTTTCTTCTCTGATTGCTGTGGCTAAAACTTCCAAAATTATGTTGAATAATAGTGGTGAGAGTGGGCAACCTTGTCTTGTTCCTGATCTTAGTGAAAATGGTTTCGGTTTTTCACCATTGAGGATGATGTTGGCTGTGGGTTTGTCATATATGACCTTTTTTATGTTGAGGAAAGTTCCCTCTATGCCTACTTTCTGGAGGGTTTTATCATAAATGGGTGTTGAATTTTGTCAAAAGCTTTCTCTGCATCTATTGAGATGATCATATTGTTTTTCTCCTTCAATTTGTTAATATAGTGTATCACGTTGATTGATTTGCATATATTGAAGAATACTTGCCTTCCTGGGATAAACCCTACTTGATCATGGTGTATGATCCTTTTAATGTGCTGTTGGATTCTGTTTCCTAGTATTTTGTTGAGGATGTTTGCATCTATATTCATCAGTGATATTGGCCTGTAGTTTTCTTTCTTTGTGTTATCTTTGTCTGGTTTTGGTATCAGGGTGATGGTGGCCTCGTAGAATGAGTTTGGGAGTGTTCCTCCCTCTGCTATATTTTGGAAGAGTTTAAGAAGGATAGGTGTTAGCCCTTCTCTAAATGTTTGATAGAATTCGCCTGTGAAGCCATCTGGTCCTGGGCTTTTGTTTGTTGGAAGATTTTTAATCACAGTTTCAATTTCAGTGCTTGTGATTGGTCTGTTCATATTTTCTATTTCTTCCTGATTCAGCATTGGCAGGTTGTGCATTTCTAAGAATTTGTCCATTTCTTCCAGGTTGTCCATTTTACTGGCATATAGTTGCTTGTAGAAATCTCTCATGATCCTTTGTATTTCTGCAGTGTCAGTTGTTACTTCTCCTTTTTCATTTCTAATTCTATTGATTTGAGTCTTCTCCCTTTTTTTCTTGATGAGTCTGGCTAATGGTTTATCAATTTTGTTTATCTTCTCAAAGTACCAGCTTTTAGTTTTATTGATCTTTGGTATAGTTTCATTCATTTGTTTTTCATGTATTTCTGACCTGAACTTTATGATTTCTTTCCTTCTGCTAACTTTGGGTTTTTTTGTTCTTCTTTCTCTAATTGCTTTAGGTGTAAGGTTAGGTTGTTTATTTGAGTTGCTTCTTGTTTCTTAAGGTAGGATCGTACTGCTATAAACTTCCCTCTTAGAACTGCTTTGGCTGCATCCCATAGGTTTTGGGTCACTGTGTTTTAATTGTCATTTGTTTCTAGGTATTTTTTGATTTCCTCTTTGATTTATTCAGTGATCTCTTGGTTGTTAAGTAGTGTATTGTTTAGCCTCCATGTGTTTGTATTTTTTACAGATTTTTTCCTGTGATATCTAGTCTCATAGAATTGTGGTTGGAAAAGATACTTGATTCGATTTCATTGTTCTTAAATTTACCAAGGCTTGATTTGTGACCCAAGATATGATCTATCCTGGAGAATATTCCATGAGCACTTGAGAACAATGTGTATTCTGTTGTTTTTGGATGGAATGCCTTATAAATATCAATTAAGTCCATCTGGTTTAATGTATCATTTAAAGCTTGTGTTTCCTTATTTATTTTCATTTTGGATGATCTGTCCAGTGGTGAAAGCACGGTGTTAAAGTCCCCTACTATGATTGTGTTACTGTCGATTTTTCCTTTTATGGCTGTTAGTATTTGCTTATGTATTGAGGTGCTCCTATGTTGGGTGCATAAATATTTACAATTGTTATATCTTCTTCTTGGATTGATCCCTTGATCATTATGGAGTGTCCTTCTTTGTCTCTTGTAATAGTCTTTGTTTTAAAGTCTATTTTGTCTGATATGGGAATTGCTACTCCAGCTTTCTTTTGATTTCCATTTGCATGGAATATCTTTTTCCATCCCCTCACTTTCAGTCTTTTTGTGTCTCTAGGTCTGAAGTGGGTCTCTTGTAGACAGCATATATAGGGGTCTTATTTTTGTATCCATTCAGCCAGTCTATGTCTTTTGGTTGGAGCATTTAATCCATTTACATTTAAGGTAATTATTGATACGTATGTTCCTATTACCATTTTCTTAATTGTTTTGGGTTTGTTATTGTGGGTCTTTTCCTTCTCTTGTGTTTCCTGACTAGAGAGGTTCCTTTAGCATTTGCTGTAAAGCTGGTTTGGTGCTGCTGAATTCTCTTCGCTTTTCCTTGTCTGTAAAGGTTTTAATTTATCTGTCAAATCTAAACGAGAACCTTGCTGGATAGAGTAATCTTGGTTGTAGGTTTTTCTCCTTCATCACTTTCAACATGTCCTGCCACTCCCTTCTGGCTTGCAGAGTTTCTGCTGAAAGATCAGCTGTTAACCTTATGGGGAGTCCCTTGTGTGTTATTTGTTGTTTTTCCCTTGCTGCTTTTAATATTTTTTCTTTGTATTTAATTTTTGATAGTTTGATTAATATGTGTCTTGGCATGTTTCTCCTTGGATTTATCCTGTATGGGACTCTCTGTGCTTCCTGGACTTAACTATTTCCTTTTCCATATTAGGGAAGTTTTCAACTATAATCTCTTCAAATATTTTCTCAGACCCTTTCTTTTTCTCTTCTTCTTCTGGGACCCCTATAATTTGAATGTTGGTGTGTTTAATGTTGCTCCAGAGGTCTCTGAGACTGTTCTCAATTCGTTTCATTCTTTTTTCTTTATTCTGCTCTGCAGTAGTTATTTCCACTGTTTTGTCTTTCAGGTCACTTATCCATTCTTCTGCCTCAGTTATTCTGTTATTGATCCCTTCTAGAGAATTTTTAATTTCATTTATTGTGTTGTTCATCACTGTTTGTTTGCTCTTTAGTTCTTCTAGGTCCTTGTTAAACGTTTCTTGTATTTTCTCCATTCTATTTCCAAGATTTTGGATCATCTTTACTATCATTATTTTTCTGAATTCTTTTTCAGGTAGACTGCCTATTTCCTCTTCATTTGTTAGGTCTGGTGGGCTTTTACCTTGCTCCTTCATCTGTGTGTGTTTCTGGCTTCTTATTTTTCCTAACTTACTGTGTTTGGGGTCTCCTTTTCGCAGGCTGCAGGTTCATAGTTCCCATTGTTTTTGGTGACTGCCCCCAGTGGTTCACTGGGTTGGGTAGGCTTCCTGGTGGAGGGGACTAGTGCCTGTGTTCTGGTGGATGAGGCTGGATCTTGTCTTTCTGGTGGGCAGGTCCACGTCTGGTGGTGTGTTTTGGGGTGTCTGTGGCCTTATTATGATTTTAGGCACCCTCTCTGCTAATGGATAGGGTTGTGTTCCTGTCTTGCTAGTTGTTTGGCATAGGGTGTCCAGCACTGTAGCTTGCTGGTCATTGAGTGGAGTTGGGTCTTGGCATTGCGATGGAGATCTCTGGGAGATTTTCACTGTTTGATATTATGTGGAGCTGGGAGGTCTCTTGTGGACCAGTGTCCTGAACTTGGCTGTCCCACCTCAGTGGCACAGCCCTGACACCTGGCTGGAGCACCAAGAGCCTGTCATCCACACGGCGCAGAATAAAAGGGAGAAAAGAAAGAAGAAAGAAAGAAAGAAGATAAAATAACATAAAATAAAATAAAATAATTAAAATTTAAAATAATTATTAAGAAAAAAGTTTTTAAAGTTAAAAAAAAAACAAAAAAGTGACAGACAGAAGCCTAGGACAAATAGTAAAAGCAAAGCTATACAGACAAAATTACACACAGAAGCATACACATACACACTCACAAAAAGAGAAAAAGGGAAAAAAATATATATATCATTGCTCACAAAGTCCACCTACTCAATTTGGGATGATTTGTTGTCAATTCACGTATTCCACAGATGCAGGGTACATCAAGTTGATTGTGGAGATTTAATCTGCTGCTTCTGAGACTGCTGGGAGCAATTTCCATTTCTCTTCTTTGTTCGCACAGCTCCTGGGGTTCAGCTTTGGATTTGGACCCGCCTGTATGTTTGTTGCCTGAGGGCGTCTGTTCTTCACTCAGACAGGACGGGGTTAAAGGAGCAACTGATTCGGGGGCTCTGGCTCACTCAGGCCTGGGGGAGGGAGGAGTACAGAGTGCGGGGTGAGCCTGCGGGCGGCAGAGGCTGGCGTGACGTTGCAACAGCCTGAGGTGCGCCGTGTGTTCCCCCCAGGGAAGCTGTCCATGGATCACAGGACTGTGGCAGTGGCAGGCTGCACAGGCTCCCAGGAGGGGTGGTGTGGATAGTGACCTGTGCTTGCACACAGGCTTCTTGGTGGTGGCAGCAGCAGCCGTAGCGTCCCATGCCTGTCTCTGGGGTCCGCGCTGATAGCTGCAACTCGCACCCGTCTCTGGAGCTCTTTTAAGCAGCGCTCTTAATCCCCTCCTCTTGCGCACCAGGAAACAAAGAGGCAAGAAAAAGTCTCTTGACTCTTCAGCAGCTCCAGACTTTTTCCCAGACTCTCTCCCGGCTAGCTGTGGTGCACTAGACTCTTCAGGCTGTGTTCACGCCGCCAACCCCAGTCTTCTGTCTGCAATCCGAACTCCGAAGCCCGAACCTCAGCTCCCAGCCCCCGCCTACCCCAGCGGGTGAGCAGACAAGCTTCTCGGGCTGGTGAGTGGTGGTCGGCACCGATCCTCTGTGTGGGAATCTCTCCACTTTGCCCTCTGCACCCCTGTTGCTGCGCTCTCCTCCACGGCTCCGAAGCTTTCCCCCTCCGCCACCCGCAGTCTCCGCCCATGAAGGGGCTTCCTAGTGTGTGGAAACCTTTCCTCCTTCACAGCTCCCTCCCTCTGGTGCAGGTCCTGTCCCTATCCTTTTGTCTCTGTTTATTCTTTTTTCTTTTGCCCTACCAGGTACGTGGGGGTTTCTTGCCTTTTGGGAGATCTGAGGTCTTTTGCCAGCGTTCAGTAGGTGTTCTGTAGGAATTGTTCCACATGTAGATGTATTTCTGATGTATCTGTGGGGAGGAAGGTGATCTCTGCATCTTACTCTTCCGCCATCTTGAAGCTCCTCCCTGTATATATATCAATTTTTAACATCATGGTTTAGAGTACAGACTCTGAAGGCAGACTAACAGGATCAAAATCCCAGATTCATTACTGGAATCTTAGGCAAATTACTTAACTTCTCTATGCCTCAGTTTCCGCATTGTAAAATGGCTATAATGATAACATGTACCTCTAAGCGTTGTTGTAAGGATTAAATGGATTAATATATGCAAAGCATTTAGAACAGTGTCTAGAATGAAATAACCACTATATATGTATTAGCTGTTTCAATTATTTAGATTTACCTTGTTGATTTTTTAGTTCTTCTGGAGCAGCACTGTCCACGTGAGATATAACACAAGTCACATACACAATTTACAATTTTATGGTAGCTATGTTAAGAAAGTGAAAAAAATGGTAAATAAAATATCTTATTAAAAATAATTTTAACTCATTATATCAAAATGTTATCATTGCAACATATAATCAATGTACAAAATTTCTTAATGACATATTTTAGCTTGTTTGTTGTGCACTGTCTTTGAAATCTGACACATTTTATACATATAGCACACCACAATTTGGACTTACCACATTTCAAGTGCTCAATAACCACATGTGGTCAGTGGCTACTGTACTAGATGGCATAGGTCTAGCAACTTATTTTTTGTGTACTTGGTGCTTGGTATATCATGTGCTGAGTAAGGTGAAAATAAATGTCTTATGCCATTAATATATTTCTGTGTATTTCTCCTTGAATTGCCTTTAGTTCCTGTTCTATAAATGTTGATGCTCTGTAATTTGGAGCAAAAATACTCAATTATTAAATTTTCATTGTGAATTGTATCCTTTAGCATTAAAAATCAGCCTGTCTTTGTTCTTTTTGTGCCTTTTGCCTTAAATTTAATTTTGTATGATATTATATTTATGACTAGTGTTTTGTCTTTGCATTTGCCCATTATATCTTTGCCTATTTTTTTTTAACCATATGAATCACTCATGAGAAGTCTCATGTACACATAATAGAATTGAATTTTTCTTTGTTATCAGTCTGAGAATCTTCTTAAAAAATCGTTGAGTTTAGCCCATTTATATTTATATGACAGATATGTTTGAACTTAGTTCTGTCTTATTTTAGGTTCTGTTTTCTACTTTTATCACAAGTCATAGAGAATCTCTTTGTTTTGGTTTTTGTATTTATTCTGATATTTAGAAAGATTTAGAGATTTGTTCCAGTGTTTACCTTTATAACTATGTAGAATTGCATTCACCTTATATTTCTTTAGAAAGAATTACTAAGAAAAGTCATCCAGAACCTGGAAATAAGGCAAAAGATGGCTGCACTGTCCTTTGGATGTCATTCTAGAGCAGTGTCTAAAGAGCGGCTTAGGAGTTAGCTGACTTCCTAGAGCAGCAATTCTCAAATGCAGTACTCAGCTAATAGCATCAGCACTCAGCACTGCGTGGGAACTCATTGGAAATGCAAGTTCTCAGGCCCTCCCCACCCTGACAGAAACTCTGTGGATGGGGTCCTGCAATCTGTGATGAGCAATACCTCCACATGATTCTAATGCATGAGCAGTGGTTCTCAGACAAGAGCAATTTTGTCCCAAAGAGGACATTTGGAAATATCTGGAGACATTTTTGATTGTCACAACTTCAGAGGGGAGACGGAGTACTACTGGCATCTAGTGGCATACCCTACAACGCACAGGACAGCCCCCACCCCTTTCCAACAATAAATTATACACACCAAAATGTCAGTAGTGCAGAGGTTGAAAAACTCTTCTAGGAGAATGTAACTTTGTTTGATATACTATTTATTATGGATTAGGGCCCAGATGCTAACTTGAAGAAAATTTGTTAAGATGCAAATGATTTTTATCTGATAGAGGTGCAAATTATTTCTGTGCAGTAGAGAAGATAATCCAAACGTTATGGTTTAATCACCAAGTAGGGTATTTTGTGTAATAAAACACCCTAAAACTTAGTAGCTTAAAACAATAAGCATTCACTGACATATATACACTACTAAATGTAAAATGGATGGCTAGTGGGAAGCTGTTGCATAGCACAGGGAGATCAGTTCGGTGCTTTGTGACCACCTAGAGGAGTGGGATAGGGAGGGTGGGAGGGAGGCTTAAGAGGGTGGGGATATGGGGATATATGTATACATATAGCTGATTCACTTTGTTGTACAGCAGAAACTAACACACCATTGTAAAGCAATTATACTCCAATAAAGATATAAAAAAATAAGTGTTTATTATTATCATGGTTTCTGGGATCAGGAATTCATTAAGTGGCTTTAGTTCTTAGCTTTGTAACAGCGTTGTTTGTTTGTTTTTCTGGTGAGAGGTCTCACATTTAACTATCCTTTTTTTCCCTCTAGTATGTTCTGGGTTTTTTGTTTTGTCTTAACCATTTTAATTTTGAGTTCTTATCCAAAATTTGTAGGAAGTTCCTGTAGGAGAGAAGCCAGGATAATATCCAGGCCAGGTGAAATTTGTCTTATGATCCTAGGTTTTACATGTAACTTTGCTTACCAAAGGCTAATTGGCAAGGATTGGCAACTGTGGGATTTTTTTTTTTTTTTTTCCGTCAGAAGGACTCTCTAGCAGTTTGCTATCTTAGAGACAGATCACTTCTTGCCAATATTCCATCTGTGTGTTCCTTCCCTACTGCTTCTCAGAACCAGACCAGATCCAGGAAGCTACCACCACCTGCTGGTATCCACTCCTTTGGTTTTAAACAATGGATTGAGGATTTGCACTTCAGACTGTGCCCCTCTGTGCTGAGAGGGGTATTTGTCGCTGCCTGCTGTTTCTTTGTTTCTTTATATTGCAGCTGCTAAATCCCTCCCCACTACAGCAACTTCTCTCCATGTTCTCCTGCAAGCCTCTCTGATCAATCTCTGATGCTTTTATCTTTCCTCTGTTGGGCCTAGTATTTCAGATCTCTTCTAGTTTCTCTGCAAATGGAGCTTGGCTTTTTTGTTTGTTTGTTTTTATTTTCATGGTTGCTGTTTTGATGAATTCCAGTAAGAGAAGCAGTAATTTTTTTTCCCCCACAACTTTTAAAAACTACAAACCTTCAGAAAAGCCTTAAAAATAATACAGTGAGGGCTTCCCTGGTGGCACAGTGGTTGAGAGTCTGCCTGCCGATGCAGGGGACACGGGTTCGTGCCCTGGTCCGGGAAAATCCCACATGCAGCAGAGTGGCTGGGCCTGTGAGCCATGGCCGCTGAGCCTGTGCGTCCGGAGCCTGTGCTCCGCAATGGGAGAGGCCACAACAGTGAGAGGCCCACGTATCGCAAAAAAAAAAAAAACAATGACTATCCATATCTGTTTGTCATACTAGCATTTCCTGATTGACAAACGTATGCTTTAGTCTTCCTCTCCTAAGAAGGCAAAGTTAGGTAAACTTAGACTGCCCAGCAATTAATGTTCTAATATTTTATCCTATTTGAAATGACCCAGATAGTCAATGAATTCTCTTCATTTAACTTAGTTTAGTTTCAAGTTATGAAAATCTGGAGAGACTATTTTAGTTAGACATTCCCAAAACATAATTATTCCTATAGAGTTTATCTAAAACTCTTACCTCATTTACCTCTATTTACTTAAAAGCTTTGTCATATTGTTATCTTTCTTGCTGACAAACTTTGTAACAGGAATAATAAGGTCTTATTTTATTTCTAGTAGACCTAGGTACCATAAATGTATTATACCTAAATTGATGACTCTAAAGACATGTCTGTGTTAATCGAACAAGCAAGCTTAAGCTAACTTTAATACCAGATATTAATTCAATATTGAATATTTCCTAGATCACATGAACCCAAAATTCATTCTGGCCAGTCTTTTATGTTTGAGTATTTATATAAGTGCTTAATTTCCTTTAAGCTAATTAAATAGAGCTCTTTTACAAATTAATTTTGGCAGTGCCATGCATCTATAACACACATACAAACACAGGAACCTCATAGTTCCCATTCCAAAATTTCAGCCATGAATCAGGTATAACAATGTAAAACCCATCAGTTACAAAAGAGATTGGATTCAAATTGGGTTTCTGGCAGATGGGAGAAATCAGGATCACCTGTCTAGATGGCTAAACCCTTTTTACTAGTATTTATGGAAAAGACACTTCTATTTGTAGCTTTTGGTGATTTTAGGAGCCAAGTGGAAACTTTCTCTTCTCCCTGGGAATGTCCCACTCTTAGACAAGAACAGACAGGGTTTTTTTTTGGTTTTTTCCTGATTATTTCCTCCATTTGACAACCCTCAGAATGGGCGAAAATATTTGCAAATGAAGCAACTGACAAAGGATTAATCTCAAAAATTTACAAGCAGCTCATGCAGCTCAATAACAAAAAAGCAAACAGCCCATTCCAAAAATGGGCAGAAGACCTAAATGGACATTTCTCCAAAGAAGATATACAGATTGCCAACAAATACCTGAAAGAATGCTCAACATCATTAATCATTAGAGAAATGCAAATCAAAACTACAATGAGATATCATCTCATACCATTCAGAATGGCCATCACCAAAAAATCTAGAAACAATAAATGCTGGAGAGGGTGTGGAGGAAAGGGAACCCTCTTGCACTGTTGGTGGGAATGTAAATTGATACAGGCACTATGGAGAACAGTATGGAGGTTCCTTAAAAAACTACAAATAGAACTACTATATGACCCAGCAATCCCACTACTGAGCACATACCCTGAGAAAACCATAATTCAAAAAGAGTCATGCACCACAATGTTCACTGCAGCTCTATTTACAATAGCCAGGACATGGAACCAACCTAAGTGTCCATCGACAGGTGAATGGATAAAGAAGATGTGGCACATATATACAATGGAATATTACTGAGCCATAAAAGGAAATGAAATTGAGTTGTTTGTAGTGAGGTGGATGGACCTAGAGTCTGTTATACAGAGTAAAGTAAGTCAGAAAGAGAAAAACAAATACCATATGCTAACACATATATATGGAATCTAAGAAAAAAAAAGGTCATGAAGTACCTAGGGGTAAGACAGGAATAAAGACACAGACCTACTAGAGAATGGACTTGTGGATATGGGGAGGGGGAAGGGTAAGCTGTGACAAAGTGAGAGAGTGTCATGGACATATATACACTACCAAACATAAAATAGATAGCTAGTGGGAAGCAGCTGCATAGCACAGGGAGATCAGCTTGGTGGTTTGTGACCACCTAGAGGGGTGGGAGGGAGGGAGATGCAAGAGGGAAGAGATATGGGAACATATGTATATGTATAACTGATTCACTTTGTTATAAAGCAGAAACTAACACACCATTGTAAAGCAATTATACTCCAATAAAGATGTTAAAAAAAAAGTTTTAAATATCACAGAATTGATTTGGCTGTAAATAGAGAAACAGTACCAAACAAAATAAAATGAAAAATCCAAAGGACAAACAGAAAATCCTAAATAAACCCTCAAGTTTGGTCTTGGGGTTTTACATACACCAACGACACAGGAGACCATAAATTGTGTAATTAACACAGCAAGAGTAGCAGTACATGGTGCACAGGGCCGCAGGATAACCCTGCCTAAACTCCTGACAGGTACTATGGCTACACATTTTTACAAAAAAAATCATCTTCCTCTCACCCATGGGTTCATAGCTACAATCAGATCACTTATCCAAAATGTGCCACACAGGATTTTCTTTAGGGTTAGTTGAAACGTTCCCCATTTTTAAAGACAGAAATTCAAGACAAGCAAAACACAAACTATACACACAAATGCTATCATCCAAAGAAACAAATGAACCAGTTCACAAATTGGGTAAAAGTCCAACAACTCTTCTCTCTCATCAACAGGGTACCCCGCTCAAATACAAAATAAATTGGCTTATTCCAGAGAAAAAGTCCCAGGGAGGAAAGAAAGTGCCAACTGTACTCACCAGAGTGACTTACCTGCTGTCTGGAGCCCATCGGCTCCCAAGTGTTGATTCCTTGCTCCAACTGCCAAGCGTTGGGGCAACCAGTGCCACTTTGGGGAAATCTGAAAGGAGGATCTTCAGGGCAAGTGACCCCTGCAGCTGCTAGGGCCTTAACTGAAAATTCCCCAACCAGGGCTGGCTAGCCACGAGCAGCAAGGCTCCTGGCTGACTGCACCAAAATTTGTTACCAAGTCCAAGCTCATACTGATCACTGCACGACAGGCCAATAAATCAAGAGACTTGCTGGGGCAAGGAATAGGGACTTTATTCAGAAAGCCAGCAGACCGAGAAGATGGTAGACCCGTGTCCCAAAGAGCCATCTTGCCTGAGTTAGAATTCAGGCTTCTTTTATACTAAAAGGGGCGGGAGTAAAGTCAAACATTTCCTGGTTCTGGTCAGCCTCCGGAAGGGGTGTGTTAACTTCTTCCTGCCTGCAGTCATTCACAGGTGGGCCTGGTCAGGATGTTTCCTGTGAGCTAAACAAAGGTATTTTAGCTTAAGGCTCATTACCTGGGAGGCAGGTTTCCCAGAGATGGGCAGTGATGTATAATTTAAGCTGATAGGGAACATCCCTTTAGTGATTAACTTGTAATAGCCCTAACTACTTCACCAGCTATCTCCTAAAAATAAAGACATTCTCCCACATAACCATAAAATCATTATCATACTGGAGTGAATTAACATTCATTCCATGTCATTTAATATGTAGTTCACATTTAAATTTCCACAGTTGCCCTCCAAAAATGTCTGCTTTATTTATTTTTTGGTTCAGAATCCAATCAAGGTTTACAACACTGCATTCTTTTGTGTTTAGTTTGATCCATAACTGCTCCTTTCATCCTTTTTCCTTTTATTTTTAAAGACATTTTATTTTTGAAGCATTCAGGTCAACTGCCTTATAGAATGCCCCATGTGATGCTTTCCTTATGCTATTATGTATAAACTGCAAGTCACTTAAATAGATGTGAATTCCAACGTGCTTGCCATTAACATTTTAAAAAGAGAATAAATATTGTTGTTTGAGGTCTGAGTACTCTCTAAACTTCAGCAAGCAAGTTTTGGATAAAGCATGGAGGAAGATATTTCCTGAATGAGCCTTAAATTCCAAGTAGTTTCCTATCATTACCACCTTCAATCGCTATAAAATACATTCTAGTTGTCAAATAAATGGAGTCCTTTTTATCTGAAAAGTTAATTTTTATTTTCCTTGTCTCCTTGTAGTAAAATAAATTCTTCCAAGAGTCAGCCTCTTAAGCACATTTATACTTTGACCTATTTTTCTCTAAGCTTATTTACATTTTACCCATTTGGTTTCTCAATCTTGTCTACCTATTTTCAAACAGAGTGAGAATAGCTAATGTTAGAAAACAGAGCAGAACTGACCCTATACACACACAGTGCCAGGCGTAAGAAAAACCCCTGTGAATATTTTTTTTTAATTCTTTGACACAAAATTTAGTTAAATGTTGGATTTAGAGCCTCCAAAGAACACAACCATGTAAACATGTAGTCTGAAGACAATTGTAGAGAAGAAACTTGTTTAACTGTAAAATAATATTAATTTATAAGGTCTTTACAAAGTACTTCTACATGTACTATTAGACTTGATCCTTACAACAACTCTATGAAGAAGGTTGTAAAATCTCTCCTTCTCAAATGTGAAAATTGAGGCTCAAATAGATGTATATGACTTGCCCAGGATCTCATGACTACAACTAGCATAGATGGGATTTAAATCTGGCTGTGGATTGCATGCCAAAGATATGCTGTGGGAATCTCATTTGACTGAATTTACCTCCTCAGTCAAAAATCAAGGTGTTTATCTTAGGAATGCTTAAGCTTCTTGCCATCAATAACAGTTTGGTACTTCCTTCTGTAGGAGTCCTGCCTTCATTGTTAAACAGCAAACCTCTCTGTCTTTTGGAGAGGCTGTTTTACCATGGAAATCTGGGGACATTATTGCTTCAGGAAACACCACTCAACATAAAATGTTCAAATACCGGTTAGGATCACTCTCTGATTTAGGCAGATCTCAAAAAGCATCAATACAATTAGCACATCCTTCAATGAAGACCCAGTTGCAGTATCTAACATTTCCTCTCTTGGTATCTAATATTATTAATTTTTTTTTTTTTTTTTTGCTGTGCCATTCAGCTTGTGGGATCTCAGTTCCCGATCATGGATTGAACCCAGGCCACAGCAGTGAA
Organism: Lagenorhynchus albirostris; assembly: GCF_949774975.1. Taxonomy (NCBI): domain Eukaryota; kingdom Metazoa; phylum Chordata; class Mammalia; order Artiodactyla; family Delphinidae; genus Lagenorhynchus; species Lagenorhynchus albirostris. Next base: position 62,815,527 of record NC_083107.1, read on the forward strand.
AGCCCAGAATCCTAACCACTAGAGCACCAGGGAACTCCCAATATTCACTGTTAAGAGTTTGGTTTTGTTTTTGCTTTGACAGTGATCATCAAACCTACAAAAGGAAGGTCTGGAGGAACCAACCATCATAGTTCTTTTTGCTCCACCATGGGTTTGCCTAATTTACTTATTTTATTGATTATGGGAAATTGACATATTGGAAACATCAGAGTCACCATTGGTTATGAGTAAATGATATAATCAAAATTATAAAGCAGCTTTATTATGGACTCGAATTCCTCTTCAGCAAAGTAATAATAGTAGTATGTGTGTGTATGTGTGTGTGTTTGCATGCCTGTGTATACATATAAACACATATATACACACATATACAAAAATAGTTTACGTACATATATACACATAATATGTTAGTTTTATTATTTTTTTGGTTTGTTTTTACTCGAGGTTCATTTAGTATCGTTGTAACAGGAAGGCTGATCCTATAAAACTCTTCTCATATGTGAAAAATCAAAAATAACCCAAACTAAGTGGCAAGTGAAATAACTGCTTTGAGAAGAAAAAGAATAGTCTTAACATTCATTAACAAAAAAAACACACACACAAGAAGGGTTTCTTGTACTTAAATTGCCGTTTTCTCTTTTTAATTTTGTTAACATGTATTTCATTGCGTTTATGAATAGGAATAGAGAGTATATATACATGGAACCAACACTGGGGATGGCTATTTGCTTTCTGAGGTGCTCGCAAATGGTGAGTTCTTACATTTTTGAGCTTAATCACAACTCCCTCACCTAATAACTTCATTTAACTTGCAATATCTCTGCAAATTGATCTCTGAATCTGTTTGGCATGATTAAGTCAGTTCTAGCTAATTTGAAACTCTATTTTAAGGGGTCATCTTGCCTTAAATGCCCATGGGCTCTCAGCTCCCAAGGGCAGAGACGAAGAGTTGTTCCTCTTTGTGCATCTAACACAGGACCTGCCCAGAGCAGGTACTCAACAAGTGTTTGCTGAACAGAACTGTCTTCATTTACCTAATGGAAAATGAGAAGAAAGGCATTTTTTTATTGAAGCGACTGCCCCAAAAGAAACAAATTCAGTCTTATGTGGATTATATACACTTAAACTACCAAATGCAGACCAGTGCACCTCTGTGGGTCCAGTTTCTGACTGGGCACTTGGTAGCAGGTCATTCTCCTCAGCCATAGGCTCAAACCCATCTCTATTTTTGAACATCTTCAACCAAGTTCTTTCTTCTCTCATCATGTAAGAAACAGACCCGCGTTTAGTAATGTTGGGTCAAAGGAAGATATTCAAAATATTGATACTTTAAAAGTTTAAATGAAATGTTAATCAAAGGTGGTTTGTGATGATTTGCTTTCTATGACTCTTCTTAATCATGATGGCAATTTCTGAGGAAGAGCATGAGAGCTCTCTTTCACAACCAAAAAGTTTTCTTTTATAACAAACAAAATTCTCAAAACTATTTTGAGGTTTTAAAAATTGCTGGTTGAATTTTAAAAATTGCATTTCAGTAAGGGGTTTGAGGGATGGTTTGTTTTTCTCCTGAATTTTATTCCCAAAAACTTGAATTGATTTTTTAAATTGTTATTCATACTTCTTAATAGCAGTCTTATGAAAGCTGGCTAAACCTAGTGAGATGGGACATGTATTTAGTTAATTTCCCCCCATGGCAATGATAAATATTAGGATAGTTTTCATGACTGTGTCATAGCTACCTAGTGATACAGAATTGGCAAGACTTATATGATTATAGAAGTGTGACTTGTTACACATTATAATAGCAACTGTATGGTAAGAACAATGTAAACAGCTTCTCCTTGCAGCAGATCATCATTAGAAGAACCACTGCCTTCCAAGTCTGGAAGAGCTTCCTTGTCCCTCAAAAAAGTAAGTCCTGGTCCCGTCCAAAAAGCCCACAAAAAGACCCCTAAATCGACTCCTCGTTAAACACCCCCCTCAAAAGTTTATAAAAATACTGAAATAACATTCTCACAGAAAAAGCAAAGTCTGAGTTTAGAGAACGAATATCAAGTACATGCACAAAAGCTTTCATTTCACCCGTATATAAATGGCTCTAGAGAAAGATAGGAGAGAAAACTACCAACTACATAACACAGTCTTTGTGGCACCTCACTAGGAGCAGGGAAGGAGGAAATAAATAGTTCATAGGGTAAGTCCTCTGTCCCATAGTTCAATCAGGGAGATCCCACAGTGTCACAAGGCAGTAAATGTCCAGATATCTTTTCAGATAACTTCCTGAGTTTTGGAGTGTTCTTCAGAGCGTCTCATCTTGCTCCTTCCAAATGCCAACACAGTTGCCTTCAGTGTCCTCAGCCTGAAGTCAGCCTTCCTGCAATACGAATCAGAACCTGTTGTATGGCTGCATCTCATTTAAAAAAATAAGACTACTCCTAGAAAGCAGTTTATCAGTTAATTTCAAGGGAACATCTCAAATGATCAGTGCCTTGTATACTCAAGATTTATAGAGGGAAATAAAAGATCATGTAGTCCACGCAGCACATGATGTAAATGTTCTGAAATTAGATTGTAGTGGTGGTTGTGCATCTCAGTGAATATATTAAAAACCATTGAATTATACACTTTAAATGGGTAAATTTTATAGTACATAAATTATATCTCAATAAAACTGTTTAAAAGTTGGTGTTAGGGCTTCCCTGGTGGCGCAGTAGTTGAGAGTCCGCCTGCCGATGCAGGGGACACGGGTTCGTGACCCCGTCCGGGAAGATCCCACATGCCGCGGAGTGGCTGGGCCCATGAGCCGTGGCCGCTGAGCCTGCGCGTCCGGAGCCTGTGCTCCGCAATGGGAGAGGCCACAACAGTGAGAGGCCCGTGTACCACAAAAAAAAAAAAAAGTTGGTGTTAAAAGAAAGGAAACAATGGCTCAGAAGGAACTTACAATAAACTTCATACTACTGAAGACCATGTGCGGCATCCTTACTAATTGTCTTCGATGAGGAAGGAACTAGAGGAATTTTGGTTAAAGGTCATTGGCGATTTTCTCATCATAGGAAACTATGGAGATTGTGCGCTTAGATCTCCTGAGGACAGGTGGAATGTGGAGGACCAGTCATGAGAAAAAAGAGCACTGGCTTGATCCAGTAGGGTCTCTACCTAACCTAATATTCTGTTTATGAAAATGATTCAGTAGGGAGGCAATGGCTTCCCTCCATGACATTACTTTTAGGTTAGGAATGTGACACCAATTTCCCCAAATCCTTTTTCTTAATACACTATGGACTGTTGACTAATAAATTTATCTAAGTCCATCTTGAATCAATTTATATTTTCAGCTTGTTCTAACAAATTCCATATGTTTCCCAATTTGCTTTGGATGATTTGAACATACTTTTTGTGTGGAGGCAAAGCCTGACACATAGAACCCTGAGGTCCCCATGTCTCTGATATTCACCACCGTCTCCTCCATGATGCTGACAAAAGCCCTTTTTTTTTTTTTTAAGTAGGGGCAAGAGTTTCCAGCTCTCCTTCTCTATCTACATGTCTTTTGCTTTCACTGCCTCCTCTGAGTTTGGACCCTGATTCTAGCTCAGAAAACTAAGCTGATGGGTATAGCGTACTGTTATATTGGATACAAGCAACAGTCAAGGGTCCCTGGACATCATGTCAGTATACAGACACAGAAACCTTCACTGAGTTTTAGAACCCATTCGGTTCAGTTTTATACATCATAAAACTGATGTCCAAGGAGAAGAGACCATTTTTCCAGAGTCACATAACTAGCCAAAGACAAGACTAAAAGTGATATGTCTTGATTCCCAACCATTCTGCTTTCAAAACTACCAGGCTGCCTTGTGGACTCACTATAACACTCATCTCAGCTGCTTTCAGCCTCCCTCTTCTGATTTTATTTGTGGTTTGACCAGCACTGACCTCACCATCCTGTCTGGTCTCAACCATGTCAGCTTCATCCTGGTCTGGTTCGAACGCAGTGCCTCGGTCAACAACATCCACACCAGCCTGCACCCTGGGCTTCTCATTTTCCCACTTGGCAAAGCCTTTGTCCTTTGCTGCTTTGTCATGGAACTTGGACTTCATTTTGGGGAAGGTGTGGGACCCTGAGTCCCCCCAGCCAGCCTCTGACCACACAGGCTCGGTCTGGGTGGCCTGGCTGGTGGTGGCCCGCTGCAGCCGCACGGAGATCTTGCGAGAGGAGCCTGTGACCAGTGTGATGGCTCTGCTGTCCAGGTCTCGGTGTCCAGCTGCGACGCCAGGGAACTCGAAAACCTCATCCTGCACTGGAAGGGGAAAGATTACTGTGATTATTGTGATTAATCATACATCTGACTGCTTCACAGCAAACCGTCAAAGTGGGTGCAAACAACAGGAGTCCTACGGGTAAGGTCCTAGAGGAACAGACCAGAGGTGAAATGATATTGACCTCAGGTGAACTGCATGTTATTGAGACCCAAAAGCCAAAAGGAGCATGTAGGGTTCAAGGGTCTTTAGCCACTGCTGCTTACCCTCAAGACCTTATGTTTATAATGGCTCTGACTAGCTTTAGATCTAGAACCCAACCAAAGTGCAGGCATGGAAGGTGAGCAGAGAGAAATCGCAGTAGGAAAGAAAGTTGAGGACATTACCTGGAGGCAACGAAGGACTTCCAGGCAGTGACCCATGACCGCTGCCTAAGGAGGGCGCCCGGGCAAATCTCCGGCAGGCCAGAACCAGGAGGTCTTTGCACTGTTTATGACAGTTGGCTCCACAGTCTGAAACAACCAAAAGTATCACAGGTGATTAGTGTGAACCACACGTCAGGTGCTGATCAGGCTTCCAGGTTGGCGTTTGGGCTCTCACGCCTCCCCTCCCCCACCCTTGTTTCTGTGTTTAATCTCAGGTCCACAGGGTGTGTCTAGGTCTAGTAAAAGGGCCAGTGGGACTCTCTTCCCTTCCTGGGGTTCCTAAAGTTCTCTCTTGTATTTGTCCAGCTGCTTCTTCTACACAGTTCACTGAAGTGCTGGGGAGCAACAAGCAGGGGCAGCCTGAATGGGGAGTTGCCTTTGCCCAAAACTAAATGCAAATTACATGGAACTGGGGTTCTTCTCCAGACCAAGATGGATTCTCCACAAAGAGGCTCTCTGAGCCAGAATGAGGGTGAGAAACCTCAGCATCTAGTCTCTCCCAGGACCTACAGTTGCCTCTAAATATTTACAGCAAGGTGTCCCTCCGTTCAGTATTTGTCTGCATTTTCTATTCTTCTTCATTTCCCAAAACCTTTTCCAGAGCAAGCGATTATATCTTTTGCTTCCTTTCTTGGCATAGAAGCAGAAGACAAGGTGAGCATATGCTCAATAAACATGTCTCAGATTTGACTATGGCTTGGAAATGGCATGCAGCAGATTCTGTGGCCTTCCCATTAGATGCTTTAGCTAAGAAAGTAGATATTAATTGCTACTTGGGGTACAAAATTTTGGCCACTTTGGAAGATAGCAACACAATTACTTCATACGATGAGGGTCCTACATTTCTCTGAAATCACTGAACAGATATGATCATTTTATAGGGTATATTTCTCTCACCATCAAAGAGGAATTTTCTCATTATTTCCAATACCCGTTTTCCCCTAAATGGTCTTGTTTCAAATGATTTTTTTTTTTTTTTTTTTTTTTTTTTTTTGCTGTACGCGGGCCTCTCACTGTTGTGGCCTCTCCCGCTGTGGAGCACAGGCTCTGGACGCGCAGGCCCCGTGGCCATGGCTCACGGGCCCAGCCGCTCCGCGGCATGTGGGATCTTCCCGGTTCGGGGCACGAACCCGTGTCCCCTGCATCGGCAGGCGGACTCCCAACCACTGCGCCACCAGGGAAGCCCTCAAATGATTTTTTAATAACATCAGGGAAAGATCAAATTGCAATGACATGTCTGGTCTATTTTAATTAGACTTTTCACTCTATATGTCTTTAAGAGAAATACCATCTGAACAGAGATTCTAGGGTTTAATTGATTTTCATCTTCACAAAATTGTGTGTGTGTGTTTGTCTGTGTCTGTGTGTGTCTAGGGGATAAGGGGCAGAAACCAGTATCTCTGCTGCTTGAAAGTAAAAATTCAAGTTAGACTAAGTCAACTGATTCAGAGAACAAAAGGGAAGGGTTTTTTTGTTTGTTTTTTGAGCACTAAAAGGTGGCTCCCATAGAGGTTCAAGGAAGTTCCCTGTCCATGTAAAATGAGGGCCAAATACTGAAAGACAGCTTGAGAAAAAAGGCATCACAAGGGAACATTATTAATCTGAAGGCATTCTGTGATTAAGATATTTCATTTTGTGGCTTTATTATATTTTTCAAGAGCATTATCAGATTCTTAAAAGAACTAGTATAAACAGTCTGCATAAAATGTCCAGCAGTTTTCTGAACACCAATAATGTGTAATAATCATATATCTACAAGTAGCCAAACATTCCTATTGCATTTATCAAATATATATTTATTCAATTGCTATAAATTTCAATTAAATGGGGGAAGTATATGAACAAATTCATTGAAAGGGGCAAATGTATCTCCTCTTTTCTCATCATCATCTGTGATTTAGTAGAGAAAGGAATAGCTATGTGAGAGTAGAAAGAAACGCATATGTATTACAGAAATGAGCATGGGTTTTTTTTTCCCTTGAAGGACAAAGTTCTTATATACAGTATTTCCATTAGGCTTGCCCTCCTCAGAATTCCCACCTTAAATGTGTGCTGATGATGGGCAAGACATCTTAGAGATAGGGGTTAGATGTGTGTGGGATAATAAGTGTGGTTTCCTTGCTCTTTGTAACAAGCGGTAAAATTCCAGCCTGGGATCTCCAAAACTTCAGGGAGTCCTTTACTGGACCGTTAACTCTTCAGTTGCCAGTAGCCCCAAAGCCCCAATTTCTCTGTGATGCCAAGAGCTTTAAAGTTTCCCTCAGAGGGCTTCCCTGGTGGCGCAGTGGTTGAGAGTCCGCCTGCCGATGCTGGGGACACAGGTTCGTGCCCCGGTCCGGGAGGATCCCACATGCTGTGGAGCGGCTGGGCCCATGAGCTGTGGCCACTGGGCCTGCGCGTCCAGGGCCTGTGCTCCACGGTGGGAGGGGCCACAGCAGTGAGAGACCCGCATACGGCAAAAAAAAAAAAAAAGTTTTACGGCAAAAAAAAAAAAAAAGTTTCCCTCAGACAAATATGATTCCTGCCCCAAAAGTCACATTTAGAAATTTTAACAATGGGAGATTGGGATCGACATATATACACTACTATGTATAAAATAGATAACTAATGAGAACCTACTGTATAGCACAGGGAACTCTACTCAATGCTCTGTGGTGACCTAAATGGGAAGGGAATCTAAAAAAGAGGGGATATATGTATATGTATAACTGATTCACATTTCTGTACAGCAGAAACTAACACAACATTGTAAAGCAACTATACTCCAATACAAATTAATTTAAAAAATAAAATAAAATAAAAATTTTAACAAAGTAACATTTACCTTTGCATTTGTATCCTTGCTTGATTATGCCCCAGAGCTGTAACAAAAGACAAAGTAATGTCAGGGAATCTGGAGAGAAATCTGGAAAGAAAACAAGGCCACAGAGAAGGAAGTCCTGGGAAACGTGATGCCTGGTGGAGCACAAACAGGATGTAGCTGCTCCTGACACCCTTCCTGTCAGATAGAAGGACCCTCTCCCAGCCCACCGCAGCTGGGGCAATAACAGGAGTTTTGCTTCCCTTTTCTTTCTGGGAGCCAAACGGGAGCTGGGATGGGAAACTGATGTTGGTGCATTTATTGGACTTTGGCATAATGCGCTCTCAGCAAAACTCACAGGGAGACTCTGTCACTCTGCCTTTGATAGCCCCTGGCTCCCTCTGCTTTTTTTTAAAATCACACTAGCTGCTCTTGGCGCCCCCTACGGTAAATTAAGCGACCCAAGCAATGCATCCCACTAAAGCATTTGGATTTTGCTTGATTCTCTTCTGAGAAGCATTTCTACCTTGAAAGAATACAGAAGAGGAAAAGATTTTGCATTTGTTTGTATATTTATTCTCTGCATTTGCTGCGTGTTTGGCCTGTGCTGGGGCTGTGGGAGATGCAGAAAAGGCTCAGATTCTGCCAAGCAAGTAAGGAGTAGGATGTAGGAAGTGACGAGAGTCTCAGGAGAGATGTGAGGGCCTACAGTTTAACAAGGGAGTGTTTGCCCAGGCGGTTCAGGGGCATCATCCTGGTGGTGGTGTCTTCACAAACCTCTGCCACACTGTAATCTCTGTGAAGAAGGGAACTTCCCACATTCTTTCCCAGGCCTCCTGCAGCACTTGCATATGGGAACCAGGGGCATCAGGAACATACAGTGCTGATGAATTAAACGGGCTTAGCTCAAGTTGGAGAAGCTCCATTTCTACACTTTGAGTGGTTAGGCTAAGTGGCTGATATCTACCTAATAAAATAATTTTGAAAGAAAGAGGGCTGGTGGGCTACTGGCATTGATGGGAGTGTTGTTCACAATGTGTGATAGCAGAACAATGCCCTGAGTGTGGGCATCATGGCCCTAGGAGAGTAGCTACTGATGTGAAGGGATTCAAGGCTTTGGGAAAGTTGCTCCTTACTCTCTTTCTGACAAGGAAATTCCATCAGTGGAGAGTGATTCCTTTGAGCCTTAAAAGTTATTTGGTCCTCCAGAAAACATTATTAAAATGCAAATGTCTCTTGGGACAGGGCAACACTTTGCCTTGGAGACAGGAAGGATTATTAAGACAACTAACTGGAAGCGAGGCCTCAGGTGCCTAGGATGACTGGAAAAGGGATGGGGAGGTGTCAGTACGGAAAAGGAAAGTGGGTGGGTAGGCCAATCACATCTGTCAGAGCTATAAGGATCTTAACGATAATCCAGTTTGCTTCCCTTTTATAAAAGGTGAGTGTGATGATGCAGGAAGTTAAATAATTTGCAAGGTCCCACATTTGGGAAACTTTGTAGCGATGAGAAATCGTTTCCTCACAGAGCCCTTGGTAATAGTAATAACAAAAATAACAATGATAGCTAACATTTAATGAACTCTTGCTATGTGAAAGGCACAGTTTTAAGCTATGTGTAGCAAGTCATTTTTTTAATTAATTAATTAATTTATTTATTTATATATTTTTGGCTGTGTTTGGTCCTCATTGCTGCGCGCAGTCTTTCTCTAGTTGTGGCGGCGGGGACTACTCTTCGTTGCGGTGCACGGGCTTCTCATTGTGGTGGCTTCCCTTGTTGCAGAGCATGGGCTCTAGAGTGCAGGCTTCAGTAATTGTGGCACATGGGCTCAGTAGTTGTGGCTCGCGTGCTCCAGAGTGCAGGGTCAGTAGTTGTGGCGCATGGGCTTAGTTGCTCCATGGCATGTGGAATCTTCCCGGACCAGGGATCGAACCCATGTCCCCTGCATTGGCAGGCGGATTCTTAACCACTGCACCACCAGGGAAGTCCCATGTAGCAATTCATTTAATGCTCACAATATCCTTATGAGATAGGTAATAATAATTTTCTCATTTTTACAGATGAGGAGACTAAGCTACAGAGAGGTGAAGTCATTTGGCAAGATCTCATAGCTAGTAAGTAGGAAAAGAAGAATGTGAAGAGTATGTCACTTCAGGGAAAGAGAGGAAACCATTGCTCCTGGGAGTTTTGTGTGTGATCAGAACAAAAGCCGCTGATCTAGGACAAGACAGGATAAGGTTTAAGAAGCATCCAAATCTCTGGCTATGGCACGTTATTAGCACAGCTGCAGAAACTGCTGAAGAAGATAAAGTCAAGCATGAGTCCCATGAGGCGGGCAAGTCAGGGCGTTGCTTGCTAATGCTTACTTAAGAAGCAGGGGGTCTTCCCTGGTGGCGCAGTGGTTGAGAGTCCGCCTGCCGATGCAGGGGACACGGGTTCGTGCCCTGGTCCGGGAAGATCCCACATGACGCGGAGCGGCTGGGCCCGTGAGCCATGGCCGCTGAGCCTGCGCGTCCAGAGCCTGTGCTCCACAGCGGGAGAGGCCACAACAGCGAGAGGCCCGCGTACCGCAAAAAAAAAAAAAAAAAAAAAAGCGGGAGACAACACGAGGCACGAAGAGGCTCTGGGTCAGCGTGCCAGCCAAGGACAGGAGAGGGTACTTCCCACAGTCTCTGATTTAGAGACCTGAGGCTACTGTAAGACTTGGAGTGACTGTGGTGGGAGGAGCACTCGACTGGGAGTAAGAAGAACTAAACATGAGTCATGGTTCTGCTGCTAGTGATCCATGTGACCTTAGGGAAGTCACTTAACTTCTCCAGAGCTCAAAATAAGGGAATTAGCAAAACTCTTTCAGCTCTGGAATTCTAATTCTAAAATCAATGTATTTCAAGCAGTGTCTATTTGTCTTCCTTACCCTTAAAATGGAATTTATTTCAAAAGCAGGTGGTCCAAGCACTAAAAAATAGTTCCTTCTATTCCCCCACAGTTCCTTTCAATGACCCAGCTAGAGCATGGTATTTATAAATCCCTTTGAAAACCAAAGAGCTTTTTAAAAAAGGTGTGTGAGTAAAGATCAATTCAAATTGTAGCAAGGAAATTAAGTATATTTTGAAAAATAAAAAGGGATATTAAAACTCTGAATGAGTTAATTTCGATAAAACTCCAAAAGCATAAAGGAACACTAAAAAAAGAGAAAGATTCACTCTGAGCTCTGTGGTATGCAACATGTCTGATATCATTTAATACCACAACAACATGGCAGGTAAGTCTTAACCCCCTCTTACAGATAGGAAAACAGCAACTCAAAGATGATCAATAATTTGGTCAAGGACATAGATTAATAAGGGGCAGAATTGAGATTCAAAGTCAGAGTTCTGGACTCCAAGTCCAGAGCTTTCGACCTGATCACAGCTGCATCAAAAACCTAGCGCCAGCAAATCCGCTCTGATGAGTTGGGGAGGGAAGTGTGTGGAAGCTCCCAAGAAAGCCTACCTTGCTGCTTCTATAGAACCAGAGCCTCCATGGAAGGGAGAGACATCCAGAAGGACTGGAGAGCAGAGACAAGACCTTGAGATCTGATAAGAACCTACCAATTCTCACACCACACCATGGGTCAGATGTCTCAGCCTGACTTTTGGCTGTGCCAGGCCAGGGCCAAACAGATTCCCTGGGCCTCACTCTGCACGAGAGAGTTACACATGGCTCCGTACCACTTGAGCATTTTTCAGGTCTAGATACAGGCAAACATTCCCATCAGAAGAGAGATACATGAAGAAGGAAAAGTATTTGTTTGATGATAAAATGGTCAGGTGATGCAATCCCAGTGGTGTAGCTGGTAGGAGAACCTCTCCTTCCCTGGGGTGGGCTAAGAGAGCTGGCTAGGCTGCCTTGCCCCTTGATCACAGCAGCTTCTATGATCACGGGGGGCCATCTTTGAGGTAACCACTGTCTCTAATTTACCTGTTCTCAGCGGGGTGTGTGCTTGAATTCAAACGCCTGCCCTTTGGCTCCCCAAAGCCAGTTATTCAAGACTGAAAGCGAAAAATGTAATTTAATGGGAGCGTATATGATATCAGCTACGAATTCCATACGGGTCCACAGGGGGACATGACTGCTGAATGAAGCTAACAAAACTGAGCTGGCATCTGGACAAATGCCACTCACCTGGCAGCTGGGCTACCCTTGTGTAGAGTACTACACTTTCCATCTTACATTACTTGGATATCAACTAGAAGATGTTCAGAGCTCGAGGGTCTTTGTTTAACACCAGGGCCAAACATGACCTTAGTTGCTAAAGGATCATCAGATGTGGGAAAGTGAGGTGTACAACCTTCATTTGTTGCAGTGGTGTAGGTAGAGCCAGAACACTAGAGTTTGAGTCCCGGCTCTAGTCATTACTGGCTGTGAAAACCTGGGAAACTTGAGTTATCCTCTCTGGACCTCTCTACATTCATATGCAAATGGGGAGAGTAAAAGGCCCACCTTATGGGCTAGTTATGAGGATTAATTACACTAATGCCTCAGGAAATATTTTATTACTGTCAAATGCCAAGTAAATGTTATTTATTATTATAACCATCTTCTCTTCGAAAAGATTTTTTTTTCCTTTCTGAGTTATGAATTATGGAGCCATATCATGATAGATTTCTAGTGACTGACACCATATGAAACAAGAACTGAGAGGAACCGGCTATAATAAATATACCACTTAATTGCACTCAGTGATGGATGCCTTGGCTCATTGGGCAGAACGTTTCCCTGGCAGGTATTAACAGACAAACTGCTCTCCTGAGTTAATACGCCTCACCAACCTTCCCTGTCTTCTCCAGCCCTGCATTCCTAGAAAGAACATAGCTAAATGTGCAGATCTTGCTTTTGTTTTTAATTGAATGTTTAATTTCAGGGAGCCATCATGTTTTACTTTGGATCTAAGGCAGACAATCGACTCTGTTCATGTACCATTTTCCCACATTCTCAGAATACTGCACAAATCACTACATAGAAGAGAAAGCAATGGAAAACAGACTTACAAATCCTGCACAGTGTTCACAGAAGGTTGGCTTGAGATAGGTCATCTCCTGAAAATTATGGACAAATCCCGGTCCCATTTTACAGTGTAGTTGGGACTTAGCTCTCAGGAAGTAAGCCATCATTTCATCCTTACTAATTAGACCATCCCTGTGAAGAGAATCAAAGAAGAGAGGGATCTTTGAATGCCATGTTGCTAAGTAGTTGCCACACTTAAATCACTCACCTCCCAAACCTTTCTGGACAAAAGCGGGGGGTGGGGGGTGGGGAATGTTCACTTTCCTGTCACATCTGAAAAGAGAGAAACTCAAAGGACAGCTTTCAGTGTCAAAGGCTTTCTTAGCAAGCAGAAGATATGTGTGTGTGTGCATGTGTGTGTGTGTGTGTGTGGCTTGTGCACTGCAGCACAGAAAGTCTTCTTCATTACCAAGTAGTAGCTTCCAGAAAGACATCTCCTTTCTAGCCTTTGCCTCACAATAGAGTTTGCAAGAATCAGGTTGCTGGAGAAAGGCAGAAAACTGTGAAAACTGGACCTACCATTCTCATATTCATTCTGCCTGATGTCATCCAGGCCACTACCATTGGTAATCTTTTCATTCATGTCTTACTGGCTCACAGACCATTCACTAGAGTGATTCTCCCAGATCTTCTCCACATAGAAACTCTGGTTGCATCTACCACCACACACCCTGACTTCTTGTTTACCAAAAAAGATCAAATCCATTGGCGTAAGGGAGCTGCATATTGCCTTCTCTCCATACCCTTCCATGCCAGTTCAGAATTCCTTTATATCTCGTCGGTCCTCTCTTGGGGTCATTCTCCCCTCCCCCACTCTCCAGCCTCTCCAGGACCATGTTTCTCCTGCTGCATCTTGTCACTCACTCTTTCCTCTGTTTACAAATACACTCAGGACTTCCCCTCCTTACAAATGTCTTTCTTCAATCATGCCTCCATTTCCAACATTTGTCTTTTCCCTTTTTCTTCTCTTACTTCTGCAGTTTTCAAGAAGAGTACTCATTAGACATTTTTTCCATTTCTTTCAATTACTCTTTCCTCCATATAATCAGGTTTCTAACCCACCATTCTACTGAAACTGTCACAGTGACATCCTCAGCAGCCTTTTCTCATTCCTTGAACTTGACCTCCTGGCAGCATGTGACATGGGACAGGTTTCCTCCTTTTTGACACTCCCTCCTCCACAGTCCCCTATGATTCCATGTAGCCCTGGTTTCCCTCCTGCCTCTTATGTGCCTCCTTTGCCAGCTCTTCTGCAGGATCCATGTCTTCCTTTCAGTTGCTGCACGTGGGGAGAGGAGTCCCTGAAGCTGCATTCCTCAGGTCCCCGTGCTCATGTTCCTCTAAACTTTCCCATCAGACTGTGCTCACACTCCTGGAACTCCAGCTAACATGACTGGGCTGAAGACCTAACAATCTACACCTCTTGCCCTAACCGTTCTACTGAATCTTGGCGCCATATCTTTGACAACTTGTTAGAATCTTCTCCTGGATGGTCCATTCTTCTCTCAAAATCAACATATCTAAGCCTGTCTGACAAAAGAAATCATGTAAGCTATGAATACTTTAAACCTTCATTTTTAGGGGAAAAAAGTTTTTTTAGGAAAAAAAATATATCTGCTGGGACACTCTCTGTTCCAAACAAGAACTGGCAGAGAAACAAAATGAAGACTGGGAAGTGATTTTAAGTTCATGTTCTACGAACATGTCACTGACAGAAACAAACTGAGGGAAGAAGTGGGTAGTTAGTGGGAAGTAAGTTTTATAAAATAAAACTTAAGTTTTATTTTATAAAGGAAGTGTATGTTTCTAATAACTTAATTTTATTTTAAAAGTATTCTCTGTTATACAATGAAGATGGATTAAGGTTTTAAGACGTTTATGATAAAGTACCAAGGCTTTAATTTTCGTTTAATTCTCACACCAACAAAAATATTAGAGAATTTTAATGTGATATAACTTGGACATTTAACCAATATAAAATCCAGCATTTCATTACAGATGATTTTTAAACTAGGAACTGATCTCACATAACTAAAAATGAAGTGATAAAATTATTAATGCCAGGGTTTCTTGGCAAATGTTTTTTTTAATCATTATATTTTTTTAATGATCCAGGTTTTAGCCTCTGAAGTTATTTAATCTCCCATGAATCATTTGAAGCTAAAGAGAAATATATTTTTTCCTTTGTTTCTCAAGACAACCTCTGAACTAGCAAATGAAAAAACAAAGCATAAACACTTCTTGGCTATCTGCAGCCATCACCGGCTCTCCTGAAGATCGTAAGTAATGTAGAAAAAGATCTTACTTACTTGATGACTTTTAAGATTGCCCCTGGGTGCACTGATGCTGAGGACTCCACCATGCTAGATCTAACTATATTTAGTCTCTATTCTTTTTTGATGGAGGTTTTGGGGTTGATGAACTAGCTAAGTTGCAGCAGTAATAATCGGAAATGGAGAGCTGGGCTAATTTGTAAGTGAGCACTTGTACTTAACACCGATGATGTGGTCTGCCCTGTGATTCCATCCAGCCAGTCATGTTTGTGGACACCAAGAAAAAAATCAGTGAAAAGACACCTTAGACACCTTTCATCAATACACTAGGATCAACTCTGTCAAGACATAAATTAAAGGTTTCCCTGCTCTCCTTTCGTAGTAATTTTCTGCTTCGGGACAGTTGCATTACAATAAAACAAAATTAAACTTACTGATCTTTGTCCAGCACACAAAAGGAATCCAAGAAGGGAAAATTGGCAGCTATACTTTCAAAGTCCTCTTGGGAGATGTACCCGTCCTGGTCATGGTCATAATTTCTAAACACAGACTGCAAAGGAAAGGCAAATATTTATTGAATGACTATTTACGAATCAGCCTCTGAATTGTTACTGGGAAAGCAATGATAACTAGCATATTATTCTTTCTATCAAGGAGCTTGGAATCTAGTGGGAGATAACAAAATTGAGATGCCTTTATGGTATAATGAGATAAGTGCAATGCTGAGGATAAAGACAGAGTGCTGGGGGAGGGGAGAAGGGAGATTTTAAAATGTTTCCTGGAGAAAGCAAGGTCTCAACTGAGACCTCAGGGTTGAGTAGGAGTAAGGCTTGGTGAATTCACAAATGCCAGTACCATGACAATAGAAAATGAAACTTTAAAATGTTAAATTATCTCAAAAATCAAAGTATACATTTAACGTAATTGCAGTCAAAATCCCGGTGGGAATTTGTTTGAAATGAACAAATTGATTCTAAAGTTCCTATAGAAGTGAACATGTTGAGAATAACCTAAAATTGTTTGTTTAAGATGAGGAGTAATGATCTCAGGCAAGGGAAACAAAGGCAAAATCAAACAACTGGGACTATATCAAACTAAAAAGCTTTTGCACAGGGAAGGAAACTATCAACAAAATGAAAAGGCCACCTACTGAATAGCAGAAGATACTTGTAAATGATATCTCTGATAAGGGGATAATATTCAAAATATACAAAGAACTCATACAACTCAATATCAAAAAACAAACAACCCAATTAAAAAATAGGTAGAGGACCTGAATAAACATTTTTCCAAAGAAGACTTACAGATGGCCAACAGACACATGAAAAGATGTTCAACATCACTTATCACTCATCTCAGGGAAATGCAAATCAAAACCACACACAGATACCACCTCACACCTGTCAGAATGGCTATGATCAAAAAGACAACAAATAACAAGTGTTGGTGAGGGTGAGGAGAAAAGGGAACCCTCATGTACTGTTGTTGGGATTACAAATTGGTGCTGCTACTATGGAAAACAGTATAGAAGTTCCTCAAAAAATTAAAAACAGAGCTATCATACAATCCAGTAATTCCACTTCTGGGTATTTTTTCCAAAGAAATCAAAAACACTAATTTGAAAGATATATACATCCCTGTGTTCATTCCAGCGTTATTTACAATAGCCAAGATATGGAAGCAACCTAAGTGTTCATCAGTAGATGAATAGATAAAGATGTGGTATATAAATAAAATGGAATATGACTCAGCCATAAAAAAGGATGAAATCTTGCCATTTTTTTGACAACATAGATAGACCTTAGGGTATTACTCTAAGTGAAATAAGTCAGGCGGAGAAAGACAAATATCATAGGATTTCACTTGTATGTGGGATTTTAAAAAAAAATGAACAAACAAAAAAAAAAAAACAGAAACAGATTCATAGATACAGAGAACAAACACGTGGTTGCCAGAGGTGAGAGGAGTGGGAGGATGAATGAATAGGTGAGGGAAATTAAGAAGTGCAAACTTCCAGTTATAAAATAAACGAGTCACGGGATGGAAAGTACAGCATGGGTAATATAGTCAGTAATATTTTAATATCATTGTATGGTGACAGATGGTAACTAGACTTATTGTGGTGATCATTTTGTTATGTGTAGAAATATTGAATCGCTATGTTGTGCACCTAGAACACCTAGAAGGTCAGTTATATTTCAACTAAAACAATGACGGGTAATGAGGGGAAATGTGCCCTATCAGAAATCAAAGATACATTAGTCAAAACAACATGGTATTGCAACTTACTGCAGAGAGTACAGTCCAGAAACAGATCCATATGTATGTAAGAATTCAGAATATCCAAAAGTATCTATTCAAATCCACAGGGAAATTATGGGTTATCTAATAATTGCTGTTGAGTTAAATGGCTGATAATCTTATAAAATAAATTGCCCCCAAACTAAATTCCAGATGCCTTAAATATTTTAATGTAAAAATTAAGTTATAAAAAAACCAAAGGTAAATAGATAAAAATATTTTTCATGTTTTATTATCTTTGAGTAGGAAAGACCTTTCTTAGGACGACATCCAAGTCAGAGGTCATAAACAAAAGTATTTCATTACAATAAAATGCAAAATATCTGAATCAAAAAAGCTCAATTAACAAATTTAAATATAAATGACAGAGAAAATCATTTGCAACACTTACGAGAGGACACAAAAGGAAAACAGAGGATCACCAAAGTAAAAATACAAATGGACAATACATTCATGGAAAGACATTCAATTCTGCTAGTAATTATGGAAATACTAATGAAACTTTTTTTTTATCTCTCAAATTGGAAAACATTAAAACAATTGATAATTTCCTAGGGTTATGAGAAAATAGGCACTCTTTTATCAAGTTGGTAAAGCAAATAGCCACAATCTTTCTGGAGGACAATCAGTGCTTACTCTGACACAGCAATTCCACTTCTAGGAATTGTTCTAAGGAAATAACTGAACAAGCTTTCTCAAAGATATACATGTATATATGTGTGTGTGTATGGGGGGGGAGAATAAAATCATACAAGATGATCTACAATTTACCAGTGATTAACCCTAGACAGAAGAGACATCAAGTCCTGAAAGTAAAACTTTCTATTTCTGAAATGTTTTAATATTCAGCTTTTTAATTTTTTTATTTTTTTGCTGCACCACGTGGCTTGCGGGATCTTAATTCCCCAACCAGGGATTTAACCTGGGGCCATGTCAGTGAAAGTGCTGAGTTCTAACCAGTGGACTGCCCTGGCTTTCTTTATAATCAGAGAAAAATAAGGAAGATTTTTTTGGGCTTCCCTGGTGGCGCAGTGGTTGAGAGTCTGCCTGCCGATGCAGGGGACATGGGTTCGTGCCCTGGTCTGAGAGGATCCCACATGCCGCGGAGCGGCTGGGCCCGTGAGCCATGGCCGCTGAGCCTGCGCGTTCAGAGCCTGTGCTCCGCAACGGGAGAGGCCACAACAGTGAGAGGGCCGTGTACAGCAAAAAAAAAAGAAAAAAGATTTTTCCATTGCCCTCTGCTAAATTGGATTTTCAAAAAGTTTGTAAGTTCTCCCTGCAAACACATGTATGCAAACATTTGACTTAGAGTCCAGTTATAATGAAGCAATCTTTCTCCTGTGATTTCTTTTTTTTTAAAACATCTTTATTGGAGTATAATTGCTTTACAACGGTGTGTTAGTTTCTACTTTATAACAAAGTGAATCAGCTATATATACACATATATCCCCAAATCTCCTCCCTCTTGCATCTCCCTCCCACCCTCCCAGGTGGACACAAAGCACCGAGCTGATCTCCCTGTGCTATGCGGCTGCTTCCCACTAGCTATCTATTTTACACTTGGTAGAATATATAAGTCCATGCCACTCTCTCACTTCGTCCCAGATTACCCTTCCCCCTCCCCGTGTCCTCAAGTCCATCCTCTATGTCTGCGTCTTTATTCCTGTCCTGCCCCTAGGTTCTTCAGAACCGTATTTTTTTTTTTTTAGATTCCATATATATGTGTTAGCATATGGTATTTGTCTTTATCTTTCTGACTTCACTCCATATGACAGACTCTAGGTCCATCCACCTCCCTACAAATAACTCAATTTCGTTTCTTTTTATGGCTGAGTAATATTCCATTGTATATATGTGCCACATCTTCTTTATCCATTCATCTGTTGATGGACACTTAGGTTGCTTCCATGTCCTGGCTTTTGTAAATAGAGCTGCAATGAACATTGTGGTACATGACTCTTTTTGAATTATGGTTTTCTCAGGATATACGCCCGATAGTGGGATTGCTGGGTCGTATGGTAGTTCTATTTGTAGTTTTTTAAGGAACCTCCATACTGTTCTCCATAGTGGCTGTATCAATTTACACTCCCACCAACAGCGCAAGAGGGTTCCCTTTTCTCCACACCCTCTCCAGCATTTATCGTTTGTAGATATTTTGATGATGGCCATTCTGACTGGTGTGAGGTGATACCTCATTGTAGTTTTGATTTGCATTTCTCTAATGATTAGTGATGTTGAACATTCTTTCATGTGTTTGTTGGCAATTCCCCTGTGGATTCTGTTATATATTATCTGTATTGCCTTAGGGCACAACTGCTTCAGGAGTATTTTGGGAAGTAGGCAAAGTATAAATGAACAAATTACTTAATTAAAAATATGATTGTTTAGCACCCATTACAAGTTTATCCATAAATAACTGAATTTTTTTGCAAGTCTCACTATCAATGCTTATCCATAATCAAAATTGCTTAAAAATGAACTATTATGGAGTGCTTACGATTTATAGTTTAATACCCGTATTTATACTGAGAGTACAAGATTTTTTTGGAATAAAATTCATTATGGAAATTCAAATGAAACCCAGTCATTTATTCAATTAAATCAATAGTACTCAATCTAACCAAACTGGGCCAACCTTCCCCCATGAAACTGGAATTGGAGAAAAGAGGTAAGGTACAAAGGGGTGGGGGAGAAAGAGGCTCCTCGTGTGGAGCAAGGAAAGTCTGTCTGCAGAGAATGGAGTGAGCATTCAGAGAAAAGCAGAGGAGAGAGTAGGAGAAAAAATACTTCATTCATTTCCTGATTCTAGACCTTCCTGAGCTGCAACTCCATGCACCCAGATCCTTTGCCCACCTTCCCTGGCTCCACGTTGGGTCTGTCACTACCACATCATCACATGGTCTCCACTGGACCTTATGGCTGTCTCATCCCCTTCCCTCACCCTTTCTAATCTCCCCTTCCTGACTCCCATGCCCCATGCAACTTTTCTTTCAGCACTTCATAGTTCCATGGATAATCCAAGATATAGAACATTCTTTTTCTGTAAACGTCCTTTCCCAGCAAAGAGCACATAATATCCCAAAGACTTGTTCCTATTGCATCTGAGGATGTACTAGTCCATGAAGGGAGATGTTTAATCAACAATCACAATTTCTAGTGTCTGAGATATTTCCATCTTTCCCACATTGGTGCATCTACTCTTTTTTTGTTGTTTTTAATATGGAAAATTCTGACACAATCTTGCCCTTCATTAAGTGATGTTTCTGACCTAAATGCTGTTGCGCTGCGGTGTCACAGACCCCCAAATATATACAGCTGGAGAAACTACTCAACTTACAGTCTTTTTTCCTACCCTCAGGTAACCAATTTATCCAGCATTTTATGGTGACCCATGTGGGTTTTTTTTATTATAAATAATAAACTTATTTATTTATTTACTTATTCTTGGCTCCATTGGTTCTTTGTTGCTGCCTGAGGGCTTTTTCTAGTTGCGGTGAGCAGGGGCTACTCTTTGTTGCGGTGCACGGGCTTCTCAGTGGGTGGCTTCTCTTATTGTGGAGCATGGACTCTAGGTGTGTGGGCCTCAGTAGTTATGGCATGTGGGCTTCAGTAGTTGTGGCACGCAGGCTCAGTAGTTGTGGCTTGTGGGCTCTAGAGCGTAGGCTCAGTAGTTGTGGCGCACGGGCTTAGTTGCTCAGCGACATGTGGGACCTTCCTGGACCAGGGCTCAAACCCATATCCCCTGAATTGACAGGCAGATTCTTAACCACTGCACCACCAGGGAAGCCCCCATGTGGGTTTTAATGAGTAGATTCTAATCCTCAAATAGTCCCTTGGGTTGCAGGAACAATGACAGAAGTGTCAAATGCCTGGGGAAGTGAGGGGTTCTAAGTAGCTGAGAGTATTTGGGCAAGTGAGAACTGACAGACAGGAAGGGGAAAGGGGGACTTCCTGGGAGGTTCTTCCCCAGAAGCCAGTGCCAGGTAGAGCTAAGTGTCTACTGAATTGCTCTTACTTGCTAGAGGGCTGTTTTCATGGACTCCATCTGATTCCTGGGCAACCAGAGAATATTCTGGAAAGAGAAAGGGGCCTCCTTTTAACTGCTCACATTTAACTGTCCCTCAACCACTTACCTCAACTAATTTCCTTATGTGTTTGTTGATGACTGTAGGATCTGGCTTTGGCATCACGCCTGAGGCCCACTCCAGGGGCACCACGGGCTTGGTGGGCGTCGTAGGGGAGGTAGGCTGCTGACAGAAAACACACACATTTTTCAACTTTATCTGGGGCCTCGAGCAATTTGGACCAGGGACACTGAGAAAGCCATATAAGTTTTGCATATTAATATCAGTAAAAACTTCTGTTTATGTAGTACTTAAATATTTTGAAAACATCAGTGAAAATTTTGTTAATGCAATTTGTCTGTAGAATCTAATCTGTAACTAAATACATATTTTGTTTAACAGCAGCCTAGATTGTATTATTTTAGGTGGAAAAAAATATTGCTCTCCCAGCTCACCCAAAAATCCTATCCAAGTTCCCCAGATACTACTAAAACACCCTTAAACATCTCTGTAACAATCCATACAATTTTTTGCTTGTATAATACAAAGCACATAAAACACCAGTTATCTAATTCTTTAATAGTTAGTGCTAGTGATAAATTAGGTGTGTGCAGTAAGTGGCCAGCAGTGCACAGCCAAGTTTATGTCATCTTACCAGCATCTCTCAATATGCTTAATCAGTTCTTGACGGTTTGGCTAATCATTAGCTCTCTCGAGCCCCGCTTTGGTGAACTTGTTTCCTCCACAGGTTCGTCCACATTCGTGCAAGACATTTTCACTTAATAATGTGGAGAAGATGGTAGTAATAATATATAACTCGTTTACACAACACAAGTGTGAAACACAATCCTATTGGGAGCCAAGAGTGCTGTGCACTTCGTATCCTCTCCCTAGGGATCTCATATGATGAAATATTTTTGCTGGTGCATGCATACAAACCTGTATTAGCAGGTTGTTTTTAAATTTGATACCGAGTTGGGGATAACCATTTTTGCAAGAGGAGTTGAGGCGTAACTGTAAAGATTTAAGCCTCTACCAATGTTGTGAGGTGGGTGCTGCTGTGAGCTACAAACAGGACAAAAAATTATCTGCCATCTGAATATGGTCACTCTCACACACAGTTTCTCTCTCTCTCTCTCACACACACACATGCACACACACAAGCCTTTCATCTTGTCGATATAATAAAGGATTAAACCCTTGGTTCCCAAACTATACAGCAAGGCACACCTCTCCTCTGGAGCACTGCGACGAACTCAGAGGGTTACCGAAAGATATTTCAAACTTCTGAGGGAAATACAGCAATACTCAATATTTGTCAATAGCACACGAACTACCAGCTTGAAATAGTTCACAATTCACCCATCAGCTCATGCCATCTTTCTATCAATGATATCATGCCCCTGAGAAGCAAAAAATCAATGTGGAACAAGCAATAAAGGTGACAGTATCCAATCTGATTCCAAGATTTAAGAAATTGTACCATGCCCAACAGGCACACATATCCATTAGTAATTGTGGTTATTTAAGAATGAAATTAAAATGTTATTGTTTTCAATCTGTGTGTATTATTTTTTCAGGCAGGTAATAAGCCATTAGAACATCAATGTTTATACATATTTAGTTGCTTGGACCTAACTATTCTATAAGTGAAACTGTTAGGTATTTCTTCTGACCTAGAGGGAGCATGAAAAAACTGAGACATGAATTAAAACACAAA